>NC_059350.1:13717500-14020000 GCF_019703515.2 Myxocyprinus asiaticus
TCATGTTCCTCAAACCATTCCCTAACAATGTGTGCAGTGTAGCTGGGTGCATTATCCTGCTGAAAGAGACCACTGCCATGAGGGAATCCCATTGCCATGAAGGGGTGTACCTGGTCTGCAACAATGTTTGGGTAGGTGGCAGGTGTCAAATTGATGTCCACATGAATGGCCAGACCCAGGGTTTCCCAGCAGAACATTGCCCAGAGCATCACACTCCCTCAACCGGCTTGCCGTCTTCCCACAGTGCATCCTGGTGCCATTACTTCCCTAGGTAAAAGGTGCACATGTACATGGCCATCCATGTGATGTAAAATAAAACGGGACACATTGGACCAGGCGACCTTCTTTTACTGCTCCAAGGTCCAGTTCCAATGCTCGCTTGCCCATTGTAGGTGCTTTCAACAGTGGACAGGGCTCATCATGTGTTCTCTGACCGGTCTGCGGCTACGCAGCCCCATACGCAGTAGGGTGCGTTACACTGTGTGTTGTGACACATTTCTCCCGTAAGCATCATTAAAACATTTCTGTGACTTGTGCCACAGTAGACCTTCTGTCGGTTTGGACCAGACGGGACAGCCTTTGTTGCCCTCGCACATCGATGAACCTTGGGCACCCAACATCATGTCACTGGTTTTTGGTTTGTCCCTCCTCAGACCACTGTCGGTAGGTACTCACCACTGCTGACCGGGAGCACCCCAAAAGCCTTGCCATTTCAGAGATGCTCTTACCCAGTCGTCAGGCCACAACAATTTGACCCTTGTCAAAGTCACTCAGGTCTTTACTTCTGCCCATTTCTCCTGCATTCAGCACATTGACTACGAGAACTGATTGTTCGCTTACCATCTAATCTACCCAGACCTTGATATGTGGCCTTTTTAGGAGATGATCAACATTATTCGCTTCACCTGTGAGTGGTTATAATGTTTTGACTCATCGGTGTATAGTTTGTTTTTGTTTTGTTTTTTTCTCTAAAACTTTGTGGCGACACATATGTAGAATATTGCTCACGTTAAGCCAGCAAAATAAAATATGAGGAACACAATTATGATGTGTCTTCATGTCTTTATGGCAGGTGCAGCTTCACAAAGTTACATATCCGATAAGAAATATTTGTTGCCAGTTAATTTTCTCAATTCACTCACCATTGGCATGTGTAGCACAACGTTTTATTTGAAACTTTGAACCCTATTTTTACACTGTAAAGCAGTGGTGTAGCCACGGGTGTGCAAGGCTGTGCAAATACCACCCATTACATAAGCTTGTACACCCAAATTAAAAAAAAAACATTTCCCTTCTTGATGATGCTGTATAGGGGAATAAAAATGCATCAGTATTATGTTGAAACTTAGATGCATCGATAACATAATTTAATAATCAATTATAATGACTACAATAAGACCCAATGTGTTGCAAAGGCCATCCCAGATTACACGTGCACTCTCGCAACAGACACTAAGCGAAACAAGGAAAACAAGCACGCAATTTAAATTAATAAAGTTTATATAACCGAGTTCGGAAACAAACCAAACCTCCATACATACAAAGAATGTTCAGAAAAGACTTTGAATATTCTTACAGTCGTGCATTCTTCTGTTCAACATAATGCATTCAACTTTTATTTCTTATCCACAATTAAAGGATTAGTTCACCCAAAAATGATAATTCTCTCATGATTTACTCAACTTTAAGCCATCCCAGATATGTATATTGTTCCTTCTTCAGCAGAACGGAAATGAAGATTTTTATAAGCACATTTCAGCTCTGTATGGCTGTTCAATAAACGTGAATGGTACCATGACGCTGCTCCAAAAGTCATATTTAGGCAGCATAAAAGTAATCCACATGACTCCAGTCGATCAACGAATGTCTTCTGAAGCAAATCGATAGGTTTGTGGAAAAAATAAAAAGATAATTAAAATGTTATTAACTTTTAAAAAATGCATCCTGCTACCAGTCGACCCATTGCGGAGCTGTCGCGTGACATAAGCGCAATGCCGTGTTTACGCGAGAAGTCAGAAGCGCGCACTTTGTATATAACAGAGGAAAGAATGTCATGCGAGAGTTAGGTCATTTCAAACAGAAATACAGTGGTGGAAGCAACGATTTAAAGTGAAAAAACGTTTTAAATACCAATTTGTTTCTTACACAAACCTATCGATTTGCTTCAGAAGACATTCTTTGATCATGTGGATTACCTTTATACTGCTTAAATATAACTTTTGGACCGTCAAACAGCCAGAAGCCTGACACACATTCACTCTCATTGTATGGACATACGGAGCTGAAATGTGCTTTTAAAAATCTTCAATTCAGTTCTGCTGAAGAAGGAAAGACATACACATCTGGGATGGCTTAAAGGTGAGTAAATCATGAGAGAATTATCATTTTTGGGTGAACTAATATTTTAAGTCTTTGAACCAGTGAATTTAACCAAAAACCTGCTGTATTTTTGTCAAGTTTCCTGTATAGTGTACATTTATTTGCACCATTTATATTTGTCTTCAGGACATTTTGAAAATGTATTATGAATAATTAATAATTTAATATAATTTTTTAATGTGTCATTAAGTTGTTTATTTAAGTCAAATAATCTTAACACACACACACACACACAATTTTTTTTATTTTTTTTTATTAAAGCTAAAAAAGAACGTCACTTTATTGTGCTTCGGTTCTTACACACCCAGTTTTCCCAGAGTCATGTTTCTGGCTACACCACTGCTGTTAATTGTAAAATCTTGATCAGTTTTACACTGTAATTATTAAGTTAGACAGAAAGACAGAAAGAGGCCACTACTATATCATGGTTATCAATGAAAATCCATTGCATTCAGTAGAGAAAACTTGTCAATAAATTCTTCATCCCCTCATAGCAGGAACAAATCTTTATATTTATAAGTCCATACTTTTTCACTGAGGCTAGCAGTATTTTTGTCTTAATTTTCTAGCTGCACTGTTGCGGTGTACAAAAATCCAAACTAACACTAAAAAACAGCGCTGTCTGATCTGATAACTTTCTGTGTCTGTATACCCCTCGCTTTTATCCACTTCCTCCTGCCTGTGTTCAAAATGACCTGCTGCACTAGTCATCCCTTTCATTTTCCTTTACAGAACTTCCTTCTCTTATGTTTTATTGATCCCACATGCAGTGATCCATTATATGTATGTGTGTGATGTGTTTGCTCATATGTTCCTCAAGCAGAACAGCACTCAGGAAGTGTAGATAAGGTTTCTCAGACTGTAGGGTCAGGCATCAAACTAACTGACAGATATATGTATTGCAGTTGATTTGCACCAGAGCCAGAGACGATGTGTCATAAGAGTTAAACTGTGAGACAAATGACTTCCTGTAAGTGTGAATATACAAGATTGGCTATGGGGGTTCTATGGGGAAATGTTCTATGATTAAAAAAGTCAGAAGTTCACATGTATCATTTCTGTATGCTGAACCCTGTATTTTAGAACACTTAGGGGCCATTCAGACGGACACGCTCTTGCGCTAAAAAAAAGCTAGGTGCAGCGTAGTGCATAAAACTGAATGCAGGTGCCTTGAGATACGATTTTAAAAGCTGACATTCTTTTGAAACTGACACAGCATCTTACAAATATGTGATGCCCCTGAAAAACAAAAGAAAAAGAGCACAGACTGACACAAAATTGCGATCAGTGCGATCGGCCCTTTAGCTGTATTTAGACAACAATGCAGCTTGAGCATTGTGAACTACTTACCTTCCGTTTGGCTCGGAGTTGGCCCTGGTAGTTGTCCGATGAGTCACCAGGTATCCCTCCTCCCCACAGTGTCGATCCAACAACAGTGTAGGTAATACCCATCACCACAAGGGGCAGAATGTATACCAGCACTGCCACTATGATATGATACCTGTAACAAGAGAGAAAAGCATAGTTCCTATGCCAGGACTCATCAAGGAAGCGTCACGTAAGACTTTATGATTGTTCTTAGTCAGATGATACAATTTGAACCAAAGAGATCTTGGAAATAGCCCAATGTGATGCAACATAGCTGACACAGCCAGAACAATGTCTTCTCAGAAGCCACTCAACACAAAAATAATTAAAGGTGCACTCTGTAACTTTTTTTGTTAGTGTCATTTGGACTTACAGTGACACCTAGCAGAGTGGATGCAGCATCATTCAAAATCTGTAGTTTTCAGTTACAAATGCCATTGTAAATTCACTATTCACAGTCATTTAATCAATGAGTGAAAGTGTCCAATAACAGGACGATTAAGCGAGTTGTGTTAGGCTGGCCATGTGATCATAACATGGCAGCCCCCATGAGGGGACCCTTTTCATGCAGCTTTTAAAAGGTTCCTGATATGACTAGAGTCCTCATCTCGTGTGAGTATTCATGATTTTATACATATGTTTCAAAATTAAAATTAATTTATTTTAGTGTAAAAGTTTTTTAATGAGGAAGCAATTAATGAGTGCATCATTAAACTCTTATCTTCTGGCGCATTTTTGGGCTGCCGCCAGCAATTTTTCACACTCAAATTTAAAAGCTCACCATTCACACATACTGTAGACTAATTGATTAATTGACATTTTTCAGAGAACCCCCCCCCCCAAATAAAAAAATATATGTACTACAATTATTCATAAATAATATTGTATGTGTTTATAATCTTATGATAAACTCTTTTTTTGTCCTAACTTTGTAAACATGTAATTCTGGTTCTGTTCATTCTACCTCACTTTGAAAAGTCTCATTTTATTCAAATAGATGGCAGCAAGCACTAGAAAAAATATTTTTTCTCTATCACATTCTAGCACAATATACAGATCTGAAATGTAGGTGGCGCTCCATCGCATTTTCGCCCTTACAGATGTGCTCGTCCATTGACATGAACTATTTTTCAGTTCAAGCACCACCCTCGTTGTTTCATTGAATTTCTCAGCCTCTGAGTGGACTAGAAGCTCAATCTAGGTGTCATTAGAAAGCTGAGATCCTCCCTTTGAGATGATATATAGAATTTTATCATCAATAGTCAAAAATATATTTTTCTGATGATTTGTTTTGCATGCTTTTCCTTCTGGATGCCATATTTTGTTCTGGACATCTAAGATATAACATTGGATTATTCAGTCAAGCAAGCTCACAGACAAGTAAAAAATGGCTAATTTTTTAGAAAACTCTCTAAGGTAAAAGCAGATATAATGTTTTTGGCTACTTGGGGCTTACAGCAGCATTTATAGGGGCATAAAAGAGAAGTTTGTATTTGATGAAATCATATTTCACTTTGTGATTCTTTTGAAAATCTTTCGAACAATGGTATTAGGTTAACTGTACAGTCACATTCCTGTGACCTGAATGTTTTGAGGCCTTATTTTGTTAATTGAAGTAACATAAATGCAGAAATGCTGGTTATCTCTACAAATTTCAGATTCTAAGCTTTCAAATGATACCTTATATGTCTGACTTATGTATTCGGAGACTTTAACGTTTTAAGCTAAATCTTTTTTCGTGATATAGCGCCTCCCTTTGGCGGGTCCATAGAGTTTAAGGGTTTTTAACTGGTCGGCAAAATCATGTCACACTAAGTGATCCAAGACTGATGATTTTGCCTTAAAAGTGTACTCAGTAATTGTTTTGCTAATTGCTCAAGTTTAAAACAGAAAGAAATTAATAGTATTTTTAAGAAATATATTTAAAATGATCTTTCATGAGATGAAGACTCTAGTCATATCAGTCTTAAAGAAAAAGCTGCTTTATTCTACATAGTTCTGGGTGCACATTCATGAGGGCCGCCATGTTGAGATCACAAGACCAGCCATATAGTACTCACTTTATCTCAATAATCCCCTTTACTTGGACGCTTTCTATTGTGGAATAAATTTATCATGGATACAGCAAATAGCGAATTTTTACAATGACACTGATTATGAGAACTAGGTGTCAGCTCAGCATAAAAACTACCGAGCGCACCTTTAAAATTAAACATCTTTCATGAACTGCTAATTTTGTCTCAGATGGCAAGATCGTGGCAAAAATCCTACAGTGTGCAGATATAAGACACAAATATACCACTAAAATTTTACCACTATTGAATTTACATTTATGCATTTGGCAGACACTTTTATCTAAAGCAACTTACAGTGCACTTATTACAGGGACAATCCGCCTGGAGCAACCTGGAGTTAAATGCCTTGCTCAAGGACACAATGGTGGTGGCTGTGGGGATCGAACCGGGAACCTTCTGCTCACCAGAAACTATTGTTTAACTGTTTGACACAGATGATGTTTCCAAATAGCTACAGTAAATGCAAACTTGAAAAAATTATATTTAACATAGAAATAACATCAATTATTATAAACTTAATAATAATAATAATAATAATAATAATAATAATAATAATAATTAATTACATTTATATAGCATTTTCTAAGCACTCAAAGCACTCTACATAGTATGGGGGAATCTCCTCAACCACCACCAGTGTGCAGCATCCACCTGGATGATACAACGGCAGCTAAAGTGCACCAGAACACCCAAGGAATAGTTCACCCAAAAATGTAAATTTAAAAAAAGTCTTCAGAGGGTTTGTGTGCCATACAATGCAAGTGAAAAATGATTCCGGTCTGTAAAGCTTAAGAAAGGACAGACACAAAAACCACACCGTAAATCACTTTAAAAGTAATTAATACCACTCATACACTACATTCCAAGTCTTTTGAAGCCATACGATCACTTTTTTGTGATGAACAGAATTAAATTTGACATAAAGTGATCGTGTGGCTTCAGAAGACTTGGAATATGAGTGCATATATCGTTTACTTTTACAGTGATTTATGGTGGGTTTTTTTGGGGCTTTTTTTGGAGTCACTATTCAGTTGCATTGCATTGTATGGAAAATAAACCTTGTGAAGACTTTTTAAACAATGACCTTTTGCGAAAGAAAGGCATGTGGGTTTGGAGCAATATTAGGGTGAGTTTATGACAGTATTTTCATTTTTTGGTGAAATATTCCTTTCATGTATATAGCACCTTTCATACAAGATTGTAGTTCAAAGTGCTTTACAAACAAGTTGGAAGGAAAGGTAGAAAAAATTGTGCATGCATATTTAAAGAGCTCTCACATGAAAGGGTCCTCTGCAGGTCTGGGCCAGGCAACGTAGCAAAGGGTCCGCCTGGGTAATTTTTTGATGGTTGAAAAGAAACAGAGGGGAAAGGCCAAAACCACCGCCAGCACCCAGATACACACAATGACCACCTTAGTGGCTGTGGCAGAGAAACGTGGTTTCAGGGGATGAATAATGGCCATATACCTGTACAATATACAAACAGAGCACTTCTCAGTCTTATGTCTCAGACACAGTATGACTTACACCTATAACACCTACATACAAGATATCACAAACAGACCACGATTGGGCATTTTTCAATTTCCATGTTGTGTGATGAACTAATAGCTGATTGATTATGGGTTACATCAAAGAGTGGAGCATTCATATCTGTTCTGCTGCTGGAGGGAGTGAAATCTTTCATGAAGAAACAATACAAGAATTCAACCTAAATGGAATGTCTTGAAAGGAATAGTTTACCCAAAAGTGAAATGTTGTCATAATTTGCTTACTCTAATGTTGTTCCAAACTCGCATGATGTGATTTTTTTTTTCCACGAAACATAAAAGGACACATTCTAAAGAACAAAACACTCCTCTGGTGTTTGACACTAATAATATCAAACCTGGTGCGACACATCTAAAAGCACCATATCTTGCTCTTTTCAGTGAACAACAACTTCATTTTTTTTTCTGTTTCTCACAAAAAGTTATCATATGACTTCAGAAGACTTGGAAATAGCGCACAAGTTGTAGAGTTTTATGCTACTTTAATGGTGATTCAGTTATTATTTGGCCCCAATCATATGCCATTGATTACATCTGAACTTTGGACTATGACATTAAAATATTGGGCTGCCCTTTGCGGTTAACATATTCAGAATCATTCAAGAGTGATAACAGGCAATTTTCTTTGTTAAGGACTTCCTCTTGTAAGCTGAGAATGGCTTGTTAGACAGCCAATTATTCTCTTGGGCAGTGAAGGAGAAGGATACTTCAAAATATGGACATTAAAGTACTTTTGAAGGCATCTTAGACAAACCACAGCAAGGAGAAAGGAAGGACACATACTGTGTATTAGAGTCTATAACCCCACCTCCATCATAGTTTTTGTGCTAGGATAAACATGCCTTTTAACTGACACTGACATGCTCAGTCTATGCTACGTTAATGGCTCTATGGTGAAGTAAAGCAGGAAGTTCAGAACTTGTTACAGAATGCACCAAAGTCCGATGAAGATCACTGAGAAGCGAGTAAAAGACTGAAATGCATCACCGTTTAAATACACTAAACATAAAGAATCACAATATTAGGGTAACACTACCAAGATATCAATGTACAGTAAATGAGCAATATCACACAAGAGTGCTGTTGTTCAGACCAACAGCATGATTGTGAGAGTGATATTGATTTTATACAACTTACATTTTACACAAAAATTGGCCATTTAGTTTGTGCATTTCTTTTCCGCCAGCGAAAATAGTTCCAAAAGAAGCCAAAGCACCTAATCCTAACCCTATCCTCTTAAGTGAAAAATTGTCGTTAACTTCCATTGTTTCGATTGTTTAAACAAATCAGTTGAATCAATGACTTACTCATAACTAGGGATGTCCCGATACCAATTTTTTTAGGCTGAGTACGAGTACCAATACTTTATTTTTGGTACTCGCCGATACCGAGTCCGATACCAGATTTTTTTCTGAACTGCATATCAACAGTTTATTTCAATTTTAGCATTAAAATGGTGTTTAAATAAATAAATTCATTAAAACTTTAATCAAATGAAAGTATAACTATTAATTTTCATGATGATATTGTATTATTTTTATCAAATGAAGTGCTTTTATTCAGAAACTCAAAGCACAATCTAAAATACATTGGAGTTGGGTATTTTATCATATAAAGTGCTGCACTACAGAGCATAAGAGATGTAAGATATTGCCTAAATATAATACAATTAGTATTGATTTATTATTATTATTATTATTCGTTGTAGTAGTAGTAGTATAACAGTGATTATTACCTTTCTGTCATAATTTTTATTTAAATTGAGCTTTTATTTTGGCAGAGCCAAATGTTAATGTGTTGTTAAGACCAAGTTGCACGTGATATTTTTTTCCCCCACCCGTATTCTGGCAGGTCCCGCATCCTGCGTTCGGATTGGCTACTAAGAGCTACTTACAAGCAATCTGCGATTGACCAGTTGAGAAATCATTCATATAGCCTTAGTAACCATAGTAAACAGAGGGACATCTTATCGTATAAGTCGCAGAAAAATAAACTGCCACTAAGTTCGAAGTTCAATGCAAATTTTAACTGGTTAACATTAGACAAGACAAAAGTATCACATGCATGTATGAATATTCCAGTGTATGAACATGTGTGTTTTTACTCTCTTCTGTCCTATACAGCTGATAGACCTATTTACTATTCAATATATTCCATGCAGCTCAATATATGACAAGTAACATAAATGGACACTTCTTTTCTATAATGTCTTATCAATAATTAATTATACATTTAGTTTTTATATTGTTTAACTGTAGGTAGAGTGCTTAAACTTCTCCATTCACCGAAGTTCTTCTATCTATTTAGGCTGTCTCAATTGCTTCTGTCTCTTTATGTAATCTCAGACTGACACGATGTTCAGTGGGGGGGGCTTTGTGGGGGCCATGACATCTGTTGCAGGGCTCCCTGTTCTTCTATTCTAATCTTTTCTATTTGCAAAAGTAATGTTTGGGAGTCTAACATTTCTATTTCCTATTGACACACTAAAGCTGAAGATATAAATAACCATCTTAAGACAAATGTTTTTGTGAAACATCTTATGTGCCTAAGACTTTTGCACAGTACTGTATATATACAGTACTGTGCAAAAATTTTAGGCACTTGTGAAAAATGTTGCATACTGAGGATGCCTTAAAACATAATGACATAAATAGTTTTCATTTATCACTTAATGTCATACAAAGTCCAGTAAACATAAAAAAAGCTAAATCAATATTCGGTGTGACCACCTTTGCTTTAAAACAGCACCAATTCTCCTAGGTACACCTGGACACGGTTTTTCTTGGTTGTTGGCAGATAGGATGTTCCAAGCTTCTTGGAGAATTCACCACAGTTCTTCTATCTGTTTAGGCTATCTCAATTGCTTCTGTCTCTTCATGTAATCTCAGACTGACACGATGTTCAGTGGGGGCCTTTGTGGAGGCCATGACATCTGTTGCAGGGCTCCCTGTTTTTCTATTCTAATCTTTTCTATTTAAGACTTTTGCACAGTACTATATATATATATATATATATATATATATATATATATATATATAGTACTGTACTTTATATATCAAGATGCCCCAACTTTTTAATCAAGACATTAATAGTTATGTAAATTACATGTTATATTATTATTATTATTATTATTATTATTATTATTATTATTATTATTTTCAGATAAAGGGTGATTCTGTAATTGCAGGCACTTCACCTGCTCATTAATATACAGTTGAAGTTAGAAGTTTACATACACTTAGGTTGAAGTCATTAAAACTCATTTTTTAACCACTCCACAGATTTAATATTAGCAAATTATAGTTTTGGCAAGTCTTTAGGACATCTACATTGTGCATGACACAAGTAATTTTTCCAACAATTGTTTACAGACAGATTGTTTCACTTTTAATTGACTATATCACAATTCCAGTGGGTCAGAAGTTTACACACACTAAGTTAACTGTGCCTTTAAGCAGCTTGGAAAATTCCAGAAAATGATGTCAAGCCTTTAGACAATTAGCCAATTAGCTTCTGATAGGAGGTGTACTGAATTGGAGGTGTACCTGTGGATTTATTTGAATGCCTACCTTCAAACCCAGTGCCTCTTTGCTTGACATCATGGGGAAATAAAAAAAAAATCAGCCAAGACCTAAAAAAAAAAAAAAAAAAAAAAAAAACACTGTGGACCTCCACAAGTCTGGTTCATCCTTGGGAGCAATTTACAAATGCCTGAAGGTACCACGTTCATCTGTACAAACAATAGTATGCAAGTTTAAACACCATGGGACCATGCAGCAATCATACCGCTCATTAAGGAGATGCATTCTGTCTCCTAGAGATGAATGTAGTTTGGCGCAAAAATTGTAAATCAATCCCAGAACAACAGCAAAGAACCTTGTGAAGATGCTGGAGGAAACAGGCAGACAAGTATCTATATCCACAGTAAAACGAGTCCTATATTGACATAACCTGAAAGGTTGCTCAGCAAGGAAGAAGCCACTGCTCCAAAACCACCATAAAAAAGCCAGACTACAGTTTGCAAGTGCACATGGGGACTTACTTTTTGGAGAAATGCCCTCTGGTCTAATGAAACAAACATTTAACTGTTTGGCCATAATGACCATCGTTATGTTTGGAGGAAAAAGGGTGAGGCTTGCAAGCCAAAGAACACCATCCCAACCGTGAAGCATTATGTTGTGGGGGTGCTTTGCTGCAGGAGGGACTGGTGCAACTTCACAAAATAGATGGCATCATGAGGAAGGAAAATTATGTGGATATATTGAAGCAACATCTCAAGACATCAGCCAGGAAGTTAAAGCTTGGTCGCAAATGGGTCTTCCAAATGGACAATGACCCCAAGCATACCTCCAAAGTTGTGTCAAAATGGCTTAAGGACAACAAAGTCAAGGTATTGGAGTGGCCATCAAAAAGCTCTGACCTCACTCCGATAGAACATTTGTGGGCAGAACTGAAAAAGCATGTGCAAAGGAGGCCTACAAACCTAACTAAGTTACACCAGTTTTGTCTGGAGGAATGGGCCAATAATCCAGCAACTTATTGTGAGAAGCTTGTGGAAGGCTACCCAGAACGTTTGACCCAAGTTAAACAATTTAAAAGCAATGCTACCAAATACTAACAAAGTGTATGTACACTTCTGACCCACTGGGAATGTGATGAAAGAAATAAAAGCTGAAATAAATCATTCTCTCTACGATTATTCAGACATTTCAAATTCTTAAAATAGTGATCCTAGCTGACCTAAAACAGGGAATGTTTTCTATGATTAAATGTCAGGAATTGTGAAAAATTGATTTAAAATGTGGCTAAGGTGTATGTAAACTTCTGACTTCAACTATACTGTATACGTATATTAATAAAATTATTAAACCACAAATACTGCTATTTAATTAAATAAGTATGGACACTGTTTGTGCCTCGTGCTACAAAGTGAATTTGTGCTCTGTTCGCTGTCATCTGCTTCAAACAGAGCGCTCGATGCACAAAACGGTGTTCCCTGTATGAGCCAAGGAGGACTGAAAGGTATCAATGCAGCTGGCGTCACACAACACTGTCTACACACATTCACATTCACAGCACACCGCTCATGCAAACTATATATTTAATAATTAACTTGCAGCTTCTGCGGTAAAATAATCTCACTAGGACATAACGTGATTTTAATTTGAGCACTGAATGTTTACGTAATGACATTTGTACTTCAGATGGTATCGGTTTTTGGTATCGGAACATTTTTACGAGTACCAGTACATGAGCGTGTTATCGGACCCCATGCTGATACCAGTATCGGTATCGGGACATCCCTACTCAAAACCTAAAGCTAAGTGTGTACATTTTTCAGTGTTAAAATACTTCAGCGTAAAAATAACTATCCCAGCTTAATATGCAGAGATATAAGTAAGCAAGCCATTTATAGTTTAATTTCTCGAAAACTGTAAACACTGTCTTTCTGTGGCGCTATAAATATTCAGACCCACATTATATCAGGTGTCTTTAACTACTATATACTTAAACATTTGATACAATGTACTTATTATGTACATACATGTTGTTGCACTGTACTAACATTCAAAGTACCTGCATTTAATTATATCTGTAGTTACACTGTTAACCTTACCCCTAATCCTAAACCTAACCCTGTGCCAACCCTAAACCCTAACCCTAATCTAAACCCTACCCCTACTCCTAAACCTACTTGTTCATCAACATCAGTAACAGCAAATGTGAATCTTGTGGGGAATTTTGCATTGTAGTTACAAAATAAATACATTGTATTGTATGTATTATAATGTTAGTACATAGTAGTTACCCAATATAAAGTGAGACCAAATATTCTTGTTTTGAGTGGCTATCCAACCCAACCCAACACAACAACACTGACTGAACCAATGGCATGTGTTGGAGGCGGGACTATCTGTTTGTTCGGTCAGCACAAAACAGGGTGCATATCAGCTGTTTGAAAAAAAATGTTTATTTTTGCAACTCCAATCGTTGTGCTAGTGACACACTGTAGCTTTAAAAGAAGCTAATTTGTTGCCAGCTACTTGTGTACATATGCAGTCTAAAATATGCAGAACAAATAAGTGATCTAAATCAAAATTAACAACTCTGCTCTCTGCACTGCTCACATACTAGTAATGTTTTGTTCATAAACTAATCATTTTGTGTATTTTATTTTTTTATTTTTATGAATCTATTAAATGAACGGTTTGATTTTGTTCACTTTCATTGTTTTGGTTGTTAATGTCTAGGTGCTTTTAAACAAATCAGTTGAATTAATGACTCAATGATTTATTCAAAACATTAAGGCAGATGCTATTGCACCCTAGTGCAAATAAAGGTAGATGCTATTTACACCCCAGTACAAATAGTGGCAAATATTATTTGCACCCCAACCCTGGTGCAAATAATGGCATCTACTATTTGCACCCCTTTTTAAATACTAACTTACAGTATAGGGGCATCACTGCAGCATGTTTATTGTGTTTATTTAGAGTCCCAAAGACACCCTAAACAAACCCCAACACCTTAACCAAACTCTAACTGTCCCTCACAAAAATTAACCATGATTTCACTACAGCAACCATAGTATCACCATGGTATTTTGTATTAAAATCACAGTAACCACAAAATTAATAATGTTTACTATATTAATACCACATTACTGTAGTAACACTGTGGCTAATTGCATCAAAACTATGGTTTTCAATACAAAATATGGTTACTACAATATTACTATAGTCAAACCATGGTTAATTTTCGAATGGGTTAGTCTCCCAAAACTTTCGCAAAAAGGAGCGATGTAAAAACGTAATCTGTAGAAATGTCACTGAAAATATCAGTGAACTAAATCTAAATGAACGATTAATCAAAATCCCCACCACTATTTGGAAAGTTGTGAACACAGACTATATTGTATATTGTATAACATCGTATTATATTGTATGGCCTGGTCCCTACTAATTCCCACCCCTAGTATAAGATATGGACATGCATATTAGGGGTTGACTCACATATAACGGTTTTACCGATTAATCTGATAATTGCATTTTTTAACTACCAGCTTTCGGAAAAATTAAACGGCAATAGTTTCCGATAGTTTTTTAAAAATTTTGTTTTATTCTTCCATGGCTGGTGCTGGAGGGTTCTACAGTTGGAACGTCTTAGTTCTACAGAATAAAATCGCCCTCTAGAGATTAAAAAAAAAAACATCTCTGACTCTACATCGAGTTTGTTGTGCCACGTGACTAGGCTACACAGAGAGATGGACACTTTAGAAGCAGATTTAAAACAATGACAGCAAAGGTATTTATACAGTACACATTATTATTACATATAGTCATAGTACAATAAATCAATTATTTAAAAAGGTGGTTAGACAGTTAATTTGTTCAAAACTAATTGCTGCACTGGAGAACTGCATTGCCAACAAGGTTGAGAGGATGCTAACATTTGTTTGAAATCAAATGTTTAGAACAATGTTACAAAGTCAAGAATGGAAACTGCTTACCTTTCATCTTAATTCGCTGTTTTGAATAAAAAATGTCATTTATGAATTCGTGCAGACCCGATAAGTTTTTATTTTCGAGGGGTTGAGGGGCATTCAATTTATTACAGTTAGGTTATAAAAATGAGCGTTTCAAAGAGGTATTTTTTGCTAAGTAGATTAATACGTTTATCATCAGTAGTAAAACAATTTCATGTTAATGCTAACCATATGTTTTTGCTGTCGCTTGGCGAGTTGCTTGCTTTAGAAGACAAAGCGCATTTTTGGACTATAAAATTACAAACGTTTCTCCATTTTGACAAAATAAACTTCTGTTCAAGCTTCCTGTTATAATGTAGTTATGCTCAAAATAAACGTAAGAGCATGGTAAAATATATAAATCTGACATTTACATTTGATATTCATGAGAGGGCACATGGATATCTAATATATACAATGCCATTCTAAAAATGCCTTTAAAAAGACAACACTTAAGTTGATTTTATGCTCTTTTTCTCTATACCTTGCTTGTACATCATTCAAATATTTAATATGACAATAACATAAAATAATAAATATTTTCAGTATTGATAAAGCAGTAGCTATTTGGCTTTGTAAGGCAGTGTTTTGTGTTATTGTTGAATGACTAACACATTTGATTGATTCAATAATTTCAGATGGCAAATGCTTTGAAGACAGTACAAGTGTGGGAGTCCTTTATTGAAGTATCGTCAGGTAAAGCAAAATGTCAAATCTGTGAGAATGTAATCAGCATGGGGGCATGTTCATTTTGTACTAAAAGTTCAGCATTATTTTATATTGAGTGGAAAGTTTTCAATCATATTATAGATTTTTAAAACTATCGGCCGATTAATCGGCTATTGACCTGTTTTTTTACCACCTAGGTTATCGGTATAGGCAAAACCCACTATCATTTGACCTATAAGGCATTGAAACTAAATATGTGTAGCAAACATACACAAACTTAGATAACCGGTAATTTATATAACGCAATTAAAAACAACTAATTACATCATGCTGTGTCATGCTGTGTTGTTGTTAAGCCACATTTATACAACACAACTAGTCATAATTCTGCTAAATTATATCACAATCGAGTGTAATACCCCTGATGACAAAACATTCGAACTGACATTGAACCTAATAGCCTCCTCTATTCTTTAAAAATGTTGCACATAGCAGTTCTATTAAAGATCCATAAACACCACTGGATGCACCAGAATGGAATTTTTTGTCTGCGATGCCACTTCTCAGTCATTGAAATTAAACATGTATTGTCCTGAAAACACTGTCTGGGCAAGTGGTGTCAGCACAAATCTCACACTTTCCTCCAAATGCTACTGTGCAGGCACACTGACCCACTGCAAATTCCCTCCAAACGTCACAAGTGCTCTACGGACAAGTGCAGTAACTGCCTACCAGCAAAACAACAGTAACAGCTAACACAACAGAAAATCTGGACTTTATATGTAGCCTGAAGCCAGGAGCACAGTGTGACATTTTTAGCCCAGGATATAACTATGAAGAACGCTATCGCTGAATTTGGTTTTCTCTTGTCTGATATAATTTTCCTCATGCAGTAACAATGTTTTGGTTGCTTACTGGTTGCAGAAAAAACAACAACACCTCTGTTGTTCTATATTATAAAGGAAGAAATGACTGCGTTTGGGCATGAAACTCTAAATGGCGTAAGCTGATGATCCTTTGACGTGTAATCAGGGAGCCAAACAACTTGCATACTCTCTCTTTGCCTAACATTTAAATTTGCACTGTTTGCAAGCCGGTTTCACTGCAGCACGCTACAAGAGTTTTCTCTGAAACCCTCCATCTCCCCAGCTCCACTTGTCTAGATCTGCATGGGTATTGTATTTATGTCTAATTGTGCAGCAGCAACAGCATGTCCATATGCTTTACTCAGTATGTCTATGTTCTTGCAGTAGCAAGTCTCCATACTTGCTCTGCAGCAGCAACGTAGCAGATCTAGTCTGCTAAGACCAATATCCTATCAATATGTCATACCCACATTAACATGCTAAATCGTTCTGAGAGTTGTCATGACTGAATCAAAGTATTAATTTGTTTCAAAGGGGTCATATTATTAAACACTTTTTATTATTTTTCCTCCTGAGGTGCACTTATAACGTTTGTAAAGATAGTTTGCACTAAAAACAGTAATATAATTGCTTTTTATGACCATTTAAACCCGGTCTCTGACCCTTAGAATTAAACAGGCTGTTTTTTTGCTGCTGTGCCTTTAAGACTCCTATGTAAACACCTTCTTTACATGTGAAAGCATTTGGCTGCAGGTTTGTTGTTCAACCCAATCGTTTTTAACTGCTCCATCCTTCAAATTAGAGCCTCTTTGAAAAACTTGCATTATGCAGAGCAGTAGGTGCTCCACCAAGCCAGGAATATGCACGTTTAAACAGACTTTCCCACATTTTACTCTTACCGTTTGTTCTTCTGAGAAGAAGAATATATACCCTGCTCTTTCCTTATTACATCAACGTGACTGGGTAGGCCACGTTTATGAATACCAATTAGGCATTCTTAACGTGTAAATGTGGGCAGTCATGTTCAAATGTATTTATTTGTCTGATGTCAGAAAGCTGCGTAAGTACAGAACAAGCAGTTTTTGCAGCTTAGTTTCAAAGTATGCTTTCATAGTACCTCAAGCTCTTTTATCTTGAATGTTCAAGGTAAATGTGATTCTTCATGATATCAAAACTAACCAACTTCCCAGCTGAAAAGACCACCATGGCTGATCACCAGCATATGTTGGCATATGGATGCTGATGTCCCCATAAGGCTTCTTACCTAGCTTAAGTAGTCCTTGGTCAACTAGTCCCAACATGTTGGTCAATCAGCTTCATTAACTAAGTTTTGCCAGTAAACCATTTATTCAAGGTTTTCTGAAAAAATCAGCTTCAAGTCAATGTTGTGATGCTAATTAATTTAACTCTTAAATTCCTGACTCATATTTTAAGCATATTTAACCTAATATGGAAGACAGAAAAGCAGTTTTGTTTACAATGTCAGATTTGCCTGCCACATTTACCAAATAGTTTATTATGGTTGATTTTAGAGTGATCTCCATTCATATGAATGAATACTATATCTGATTAACCTGACATTTAACTGGGTGGAAGTCATAGCTCAGGTCAGTCTGAGCCAGAAACACACTAACCGCATGCAAGATTTTAATAAGCAGAGCTTCAGGTTATAGCCTTAAAACTATTTTTTGGTATTAGAGTGATATCTGCTAAATGTTCACTGTCTAGTTGTAATGTGAAAAACTACCGGTACATATGGGGCAACCCACTGACTTCTCAATTTTGAAAATAAGTAGCGGTAGTTTTGTACATCCCTACTAGACAGTTGAACCTTCGGCAGAAATCACTTTACATCACTTTAAGTGCACCTTTAGAAATCACTACAGGTGCACTTATGTTTTAGTTTGTGCTGCCAGTCAACTTGAATTATACTGACACCTAGTGCAATGGATGTAGCATCACCTAAAAGCACTAGTTCAAAATGCCATTGGAGAAATGTGATATTCACAGGAGGCCTGTGGATAAGACATGTTATTGCCTTCACAAGCAGCTAGACAGAGTGCAATGGAATGGAACAGAACACATGTGTCTTAAGACACATTTTTAAAAGTGGAACAATTTTAACTTGACAATTGATCATGTTAAAAATGGAACACTCATGGCCCAGAACACTCAAAAAAACAGCTATGCAACAGCCTAGAATGTCCATGTGCATTTTTCTGGCAGTAGCGGCGGCAAACTTTCTAAAAGCTTAAGCACAGTACACTGTCAGCATGCTACTTTAAGCACTGGCGGTAAAAATATTAACACTAAAAAAGGGAAACAACTATAAGAAAAAATCCAACAACCACTTAGTCGACTATTGTGACTCATCCCTACTATGAAGTTATATATGACTACACTTGCACTTATTCAACAGTCTTGCATAACTCCTGTCGTTCAACTTTTCGCTAACTAAAAAACTCCACCACTCATGATGAAGGGCTGTGAAAGCCATTAAAAATAATTTATCTAAGTAAGTACCTAAAAAGACACTTTCACACTGCACGGAACTAATCGTGTATGTCTGGAAAGGTTATTGCTGAAGTACACAAATCCCATTTAATATGCATTCTTTTCACATTATTTAGTTGAGAAAAAATGAGAAAATGTCTGCAGGGTGCTGAGGGGAAATGGATGATTAGATGGCACAGCATGCCATCAAGAAAGCAACCTGAAAAAAACTCAATTAGAGATCACGTCTACCTTTGTAGAGCATGGATCCTGAGGATCTGAAAATAAAGACTTCTAAAATCTCACAAGTACCAAAGCATTGCTTGTGGCAATGACTCAACATCTAGTGGAGCACCAAAACTCTCTAAAATATTTAGGTGTCAGTAACTTGTGTCTTCTATGCTGCAGATCAGGGATTAGACCTTCATTTCTTCCCATTAATATAGGAACATGTTATTTACAGTTGGTTTTGGTTGTTCTTTTTTGTTCTGATTTGCATTAGATTAGAGACAAGGATGAATTGACATCAATGAGCACCAAGCACAGAACGGATAGCTTTCTGGTGGTGCTAAATGCAGGCTATTTGTCTCACTCAATTCAATCTTTCCGCATGCAGGGCAAGACAAATTAATTTACCATTGTGTTGGTGTGCATTCATTTCACTGTCCAATATGTTTGGTCAAATGCATTTTAAGGTGCATTGTAAAAATTGGAAAGCTTTAAACTTAAAGAATGACGACTTTATGTCTCTTGCAAGCACAATGTACTCAAAAGCAACTCTTTGTTTAGTTCTATTAATCATACCCATAGGGTGAATTCAGGTAAATCAGGCCATAATCATGCTGCTTACCTTTTAGAACAGCCTTTACATATTGAGAGTGCCAATGATGCCTTATAGTGCTTTCAAGGGCGGCAGCCCACTAAGTTTTTAAATGTTATTGTAAAGGTTTGTACGGTACATACGGTAAAGCATTTTTATATATATATATAACTAAGCCTACCACTAATCCATCATTAAAAGTGAAATCGATTTTAAACTTGATATGAGACTCTTCGATTCAGGCTTACAGCGAGTTTTCTAATTATGCTTATTTAATTATTCAACAAATTATGTTTATGAATGTGGTTCAAATTACAGTGATTGCACTGCGTTAGTGCTTCCCATGAATAGAACATATGTGCAGCATCTCCAAAGACGCCCCCTGAAGGTGCTGTAAATAAGTTAGAAGAGCTCACCGACCCATAAATCTGAGTCTGCGCAGTCATTGTTCAGCCATTCACTGCAACAAGTCAGGCGTTATGCTAAGAGACTGCCTGAGGCACTTTCCCCATCCAAGAAAAATAATGCTTTAACATACACATTATAACATACTACAATCAAACTGAACATAAATAGCTAGATAATTTGTCCAGTTGATATGAATCCAACTGGCTTTGTACAGGAATACTAAAGGTGCACTCAGTAACTTTTGTTTGTGTCATTTGGACTAGCACCATGGGTGTAGCATCATTCAAAATCATTAGTTTTCAGTTACAGATGGCATTGTTGATATTCACTATTCACAGTCAGCCATGATTTATTTAATGCATGAGTGAAAGTGTCCAATAACAGGGCGGTTACTGACATTAAGTGAGCAGTACTCTATTGGTCATGTGATCCTAACATGGCAGCCCCCATGAGGGAACCTCCATGTATAAGAAAAAATCTTTTATAAGGTTATTTCTCATGTGAGTGGTCATGATTTTATACATATGTTTTAAATTACAATCAGTTTCTTTTGGAGTAAACCCTTTAAAGATGGTGTCACATTGAATACGATTTGAAATCCCTAAATGAAAACCCAGCTGGCATATTGGTACTTAATGCTGTCTTGTGTACAAGTAAGAATTAGTGATAAGATAGGAGAATTATCACATTATCTGACTGTCATTTTAGAAATCTGAATATTTTCAATTTCAGCAGTCAGTCCAGCTCATGTTGGATACTCTGCAGAATCCAATCCATGAACCCTCAGGTTACAGTTGCAAGGCTCCTATCCTGTTGCTTCTGTTTTATAGAATGTTCAGTTAGTCACGTTTGTGTAATTTTAGTTAGCAAGTATGTTATACAACAACAAGTATGGTGCTGTGTGAATTTTATACATGTAAACAAAATGTTAGCCTAGCCAACGATTGGGTGGGCTAGTTAAATGGGCTAATTCAATATTAAAGAATATTATTTCCATCAATAACTTATTTAGGACCCCATTTTTGTAGTGTAAGCACATCGTTGGCGTGTTGATGGGCTTTGAGTACCTGATCCTGTACCCCCCAAAATTTAGTCAATTTAAACATGCATTAAAACACGATTTTCATGAAGTTCGCACAGTAATTCAGTGTTAGCTTGACATGTACTCTACCTGTCGACAGCTATGGCACTCATAGAGTAAATGCTCGCAAACACGGATGTGACAGGGAAAAAGTTGTGAAATTTGCAGTAGGATTCTCCAAAGTACCAGTCACCGTGCGTGGCATAAACAAAATTAATCAAAGTATTAAAGGCTGCCATCGACGCGTCAGAAAACGCCAGGTTGAGCAGAAAGTAATTGGTGACAGTTCGCATCCTCTTGTGCGCCAGAATGATCCACATCACGATGAGATTCCCGAACACCGCGACCGCAAGGATGGAGCTGTAAGCCACCGACCAGAGCGCGACGCGCCACGGCGGCTGCACGAACTGGTTTGTAAAGTTCCCCGTTAGGTTAGATCCGTTTTGTGGCGGTGCCATGGCGAAAATGTTAGGAAATCTTCTGAGTTGAAATATCTTGTTACGCACAGCAGAGTCCGCAGAGACTGCGCGAGATGTACACGGCTCCAAATGCGCACGCGGGCGCGAGTCCTTTGCTCAAGTAAAAAAATGGCAACATGTCACTAATAAATGGTAGATTTGGTTTGTTTCGATGCAGTACGGATCGACTGACAAATTGCGCTGTCTTCTCTATCGATATCTAAATCGTTCTTAAGTTATTAAAGCGCACGAGTATCTCTTCCCTCCTGTTGAACGCAGCCAGGGGAGCGCAACGTTGACTCCAGTCAGATGTAGCGCCATGCACAATGTGACAAGCTGATCTAACTTGTGGTACTGGGAGAGAAAGGGATCGATTGATTCACTGTGTCGAGTTAAAGTACTGACAAGGACAAATGGGACTGGATCATCCTGAAAATGATCAATAGAAAAAATATATTTAAGAGACAGGTCAATACCCAGTAGCCTATTTGTAAAACAATACTAGCTTGTATGGTCAGAGGGTGTTGTGCATAAAACGATAAAGAAATAACTGTTATACTAATAAATTAGTTATGTAAAAGAAGGCTGCAGGCATCATGTGGGGTATAACCGAGAAAATAAGTACTATATATTTTTAATAGGTTTCAATGCCTTCATAATATGGAGATTTTATTATTATTAGTAGTATTTAATCTAATATGGCACAATTCTCATTTTGTATGTACTGCATTATTTAAAAAATAAATAAATAAATAAATAAAAATAAAGGCAACCTCTTTGTTTCTTTGAGTCAGCCAGAACACATTATGGCTAAATTGCATTAGACACATTCAACAATGTTTTTTAACCACATCATGCCACTGTCATATTGGTCCCTCATGGTGCTTTGGTATTACAAATTTAATATATCTCATTGTGAAAGAACAGAAAAAATAAATTAGATCATGTACACATCATATTAAACTAGACAGTTTAATCAAACTCATTGCTTAAGCTGTCAGTCTCCATCTTCATTGCAGTTATATTATACATTTGTTTTATTTCTTAAACCATGAGCTGAATGAAATTCAGTGTGTAAATTCATGAGCACATAGTGTAACCTTGGATAAACGTATAGCAATTGATTACTAACTACTAGATAAAATCAAAACAATGTTCTTGTAATGTACACCTAACCTTGGGAAAGTCTATCATCCCCAAATCAATCTTGTTTGATAGAGAGACAGAATCAATCAAACAGAGAGATAGAGTAGGCGGGAATGTCTGTCACCTCTTCTCCATTCTGAACCGGTGAGTATTTGTGACAGACCTAAAGAGAGTGAAACCTCCACAAAAACATTCGATAGGTGTAACATTCTCAGCCAAAATCAAGTACTGTAGTTTTTAATCAGCTCAGGAAATGCTGGCTTTAATATACTGTTTGTGGTGATGGGGGCATAGCCGAGTGATATCTGTGGAGAGCGAGACCACAAGAGGAAGAACGGTAAGGATTGACGCATGTGGGAAATTATCTCTAACAGCTGTTTGTGTTTGCAGTGAGTGCTGAGAGGGATATAAAAAAGCAGTCCAGTCCGCCAGAGGGGAGAGAGAGAGAGAGACGCACGCAGCAGTGATCGTGTGTACCATTATTTATGTTGTGCTGAAAAGCAAATAGTGGTATTACACTGAAAAGTGGAAAATAAAGACTTATGTTGGATCGTTTATCCGGCTCCCGCTTCCTCCTTTAAAGAAAGTAGCAAGAGATCTGTCACAGTGGTGCCGAAACCCGGGATTAGGAGGAAGAAAACGCCATCGTGGAGTCCTCACCATTAGCTGAAGTCATCACAACTCTTGCCGGCATCCACTAGATGCAGCATCAAGAATTCCTGGACCTACATGCGGAGCAGGAACAGCGTTTCCAGGTCCTGATCCAGGCCAGGCAGAGGACCGACAGGTATTACAGAGCCAGATAGCCCAGGGGAGTACTCCAGAAGTGACACCAGCCACAGCCATGGCCACGCCCCACATAACGCTCGCAAAAATGGGACAGCAAGATGAACCGGAAGCCTTCATCGTTTCTTCAAGTGTGGGGCTGGCCCAACACCCAGTGGGCAGCCCGATTTCTGCCCTTGCTTTCCGGCGAAGCACAGCTTGTGGCCCAACAACTGTCGGTCGCGAGTATCATGGAGTATGCGGATTTAAAGCGGGCCATCCTGCAGCGGGTCGGCCGCAATCCAGAGCAATACCGGCAATGCTTTCGCACCCTGCCGTTCAGCGAATGCGGTCATCCGTTTGCCTTTGCCCAACAGCTCCGTGAAGCCTGTCGAAGGTGGGTGCTGGCAGAGGATTGTGAGCCGGAGCTGTTATCGTATCAGCAGGCTACTGGAAGGGACGGTTGAGTAAGCCCAATGCCATCGCCCGGCGTCACTGACAGAGGCAATCCAGCTGGCTGAGGACCATTTGGCGGCATATTCGGAGGCTGGCGAGCTCTCTTCTTCTCTCTCTCTCTCTACCGATCACCTTCTCTCTCTCTTCCTTCCCCCTCTCCTTCCCATTCACCAAAGCTTGGTTCAATCCGAGGCTTTGGATACAAGCCAGCGGGTAAAGGTAAGGTGTGTGCACAGGATATCCAAAGTTACACTGTAGTGACGGTCACTATTCAATTTTGGGGACAAAAACATAGTGTCGAGGCTGCGGTTAATTCCCGCCTCACCCTTCCATTAATATTGGGAACGAATTGGCTTGTATTTACTACCTTATTAAGGGGAATATGCATGGATGGATCCTGCAACAAAGTGTATTGGTGTGTGGTGTGTGACTCGCTGGCAGGGGAGGCGGAGCCAGGGCTGTCAACATATATATATATATATATATATATATATATACACACACACTAAAATTAACACAAACTGTCCATCAAACAACAGCAGATAACCTACAGCAGGTCTAGTTCCACAGATCCAAAAATTAACACAAAGACAGTGTTGATAGCAGACTGTCCATCAAATGACAGTATGTAACCTACAGCAGGTCTAGTTCCACAGATCCAAACTGATACACAAATTACTTAAGAAAACTGAATGTTGGAAAAGGAGCAATCAATGCTTCCATGTGAAAGGTATATATAAGAGAAGCCATACCTTCTTTTTACATGGAGAAAAAAAATAGGCAGGCAGAGGGATCAGTCTGTGCCTCCAGAATGGTAATTAACCATATGAGAAAGTAATGGAGCAATTACACAAGAGCATTATTTTCCTGGTCGCTCCCACTCAATGAGGTAAATTATTAAATCGCCCAAGGGGGCTGGTGGAAAGTAAGTGGCAGTGAGGATTGAGTCACGGGGCTGCAGAATACATGATTTCTTGAAGATATCTTGTGGTAGGGTGTTAAAGTAGCCAAGATCTTGTGTATGTCACAAACGAGCTCATTACTGATAGTCTCAGCCTCAGACGGCACAACCACGGACCGACTGTCTGAGTTATGTCTGTGATATAATCTGTATTTATTACTCTTGGACTGGTAGAAATTTCACTATTTTTTCTGTGTTTTCTATACAACTGTTCGTAGAGACTGCCACATGAGCATTTAAATTTTTTTTTTAAGAGGCTGGTTTGTAATTGTGGTACAGTCTATTTCAGATAAACCTGCCCCTTAATAGCACATCAAATAATGAACTGTGGTTGATTGTCAGATGGTTTCTTCCTAAGTAGGTGGAACTTGGCTAGAAAAAGCTGAAATGGGGACCAGATCTTTTTAGTGTTGGGTGTAATCTGATTATAATAATTAGTAATTAATCACTGTAACCTACTAATTTTAGTACAAAAAGTAGTGTAATGAATTACATTTAAAAAATGTGTAATAGGGCTGTCAACAGGGCTAAGGAACTAAATAAGAATTTTTCACTGAAATATTACCAAAATTCAAATAATATTTTAAAGACATTATTTCAGGCTGGGGAAAAAATCTACAAGTCATGATTTTTAAATCGACGTTGTTTCCTACGTCCACAAGAGCATGCAAAAATCAATATAAACGAATCAGCACCATGTTATAGCAATTGTTTATTGCAAAGAACATATCTGTCTGTGAACAAAAGTGCGAAAAATTATGAAGTCAATAGATTAAGCCAGTTCAAATGATCAAATCTTAAAACAAAAAAAAAAAAACACTTCAATAGACAATTCTATGTTAACTTAGTGTTGCACAGTAGCCTATACCGGTGCCATAGTACTACCACGAACTCAAGCTTCACCACGGAGTTTTTCATTGAATACAGTTGTATGTATCTAATGCTTATGCCGCGAGGCGCTCATAAGAACAAGCCAAGGCATAGTGAAGACACAACCTCCAAAAATCTCTACCTCTGGAGGTTATTCACTCTGAACATCTCGCGCAGGAGCGGTACATTATTTAGACACTGTGTCAATTTAAAAGGAAATTCAGCCTTTAAAACGCATCTTGTGACACCCACGTTCTGTTTTATTCGTTGCACTGCATCGGTTTTAGCCCAAGAATGCGATCGGTCCAATGCCCATTTTAGAATGTGATGACTTTTTTATGAAGTAGTCAGTAAAGTCAGAAATTCTATGACAGTTTCATAGAAGTAATTAGAAATTTGTAGGGGATTACTTTTTTGAGTAACTAAACCAGCACTGGACCTTATGCCGTTTAGTCAAATGTCTGGCTTTGTAAGACTTCCAATCTATAGTCTGATGCAGTAGAGTTTATTTTATTCCGTTTTACAAAAGCTGTGAAACCATCTTTGGCCAACAATTACATTTGTATATAATATGTCAAGCAAAGAATCTGTAATGGATTAGTTACTGTGCATACCATCCTTTAAGTGCTCTATGTGAGGGTGTTGAAAACACATCTGTAACTACAGTTCCCTATCTGTCACTCACTCGACGTTGTTTCAATGTAGTGACACTAGGGGTCACTCTTGGGAGCCCAAGACACCTCTGGTCTTTGATAAAAGGCCAATGAAAATTGGCGAGTGGTATTTGCATGCCACTCCCCTGGACATACGGGTATAAAAGGAGCTGGTATGCAATCACTCATTCAGATTTTCTCTTCAGAGCCGAACGGTCATGCTCACTGAGCTGAATTTCTACTGTTCATTCACCTCTGCTGGATCTGACGGTGCATTTCAGTGGCTTCTCCCTCCTCTGCACTGGTGCACTGCAGAGAATGCCCCTGGGCACTTCGGCAGAAAAAAGAGAGTATATTTTCTGAAAGAGCTTTCTTCTCTAAAAGAGTATATTTCTCTAAAAGAGCGGCACACACGGAACATCTTTTTAAAGACGCATCTTTTTAAAGCTTTTCCGATTGTGTGTTATTCCTGGTTGCGGTCATTATCTGTCAACTTCGAATGGTCATGATCGCTGTCTTTCGTGTCTGGGTGCGACCCACACGGAGGCAGCATTCGTGGATGGTTCATGTTCTCACTGCGAGAACATGACCATGGCTATGTTGCGGTCGCGGCTTCCTTTCGTAAGAAACATACGGGTGTGAGGCCAGCGCGGCTAGCACTGGGGGCGATTTGGGGACCCCAATGGGATCGCCTCCGCCGGGTATCCCCCCGCGGACCTCCCATTCCCCAGCACGCTCGTCTGCCCCAGTTGGGCTTCTGGATGAGTCAGCCGGCTCGTCTCATGGTGAGTCTGGCCTCTTGTTCAGAGCCCACGAAGATGATGAGCTCTCAAGCACAGCATCAGAGGGCGGGCTTGTCCAGTCAGATGCAGAAGCAGAGCTCAGCTGGGCTCCCCCCCTCGGGGACGATTGCCCAGTCACAGGCTGATGCAGAAATGACAGACATGCTTTCCCAGGCGGCCCTGAGCATCGGGTTAGAGTGGAACACTCCACTCTCCCCTGAACCCTCGCGGCTGATGATTGGTTCCTGGGCTTGCGGCGCCACTCAAAGCAGCCACGCACCGCTCCAGTGCCTTTCTTCCCGGAAGTGCACGAGGAGCTGACAAAATCGTGGGAGGCACCTTTTACTGCCTGGCCCCGATTCTGCAGTTCCCCCGCCCTCACTACCCTCAATGGTGGGGTGGCCAGGGGCTATATGGCGATTCCCCCGGTGGATAAGGCGCTCGCGGTGTACCTATGACCGCAGAGCGCCACCACCTGGCATGGACACCCTAAGCTCCCGTCCAAGCCCTGTAGGTTCACATCGTCCCTGACGGCTAAAGCCTACAGTGCTGCTGGACAAGCTGCCTCTGCCCTGCACGCCATGGCTCTCCTGCAGGTCCACCAAGCCAAAGCGTTGAAAGAACTGCACAAGGGTAGTTCCGCCCCAGATTTGATGCAGGAACTGCATTCAGCAATCGACCTCGCTCTCCGAGTGACGAAGGTGATGGCACGGTCTCTCGGGCGGACGATGGCCACATTAGTGGTCTAGGAGCGCCACCTTTGGCTCAACCTGGTCGAGATGGGTGAGGCCAACAAGACACGGTTCCTTGCTTCCCCCATATTCGGCGACACCGTTGAGGACTTTGCCCAGCAGTTATCGGCGGTGAAGCAGCAGACGGAGGCTATCCGGCACATCCTGCCCCGGCGCAGCTCAAGATCCCGCACCCCGTCTGCTCATCACCAAGGGCGTCCCCCTGCGGTGACTGCACCGGCTCCGCTGCGGCCCACCCCTTCGGCCTGGCCCCTGCATGGAGCCCACCGCAGGAAGCAGACGCCACCCGTCTCACAGTCAGCCACTAAGAACCCATGGAGGTCGTCAAAACACCCTTGAGACGGGCGACCCAGGGATGACGAAATCCACTCACCTGGAGCTGGTAAGAAGACCACTCCATCCCCCGGTGGAGGGCAGTTTGGAAAATCTTTTGTTTGATTTTGCTGCATGCCCAAGTGGCTGTGGTACCCAACAGTTCAGCAAAAGAGCAGTTTCCTTCCTCCCTGGGTCACACACCCAGTGTGCACAGTTGTCATCACGACTAACGTCCACGGGTTTTTCCTTGAAGGATTGGCGCTCCAGCGGTGGTCTTCCCGCCCCTGAGCGCCCAGCTGTGGCACACAGCCGCCCCCGATATGGCAGTCTCCACGGGTTACGAGGACAGGCCTCTTCCTCCCCCATCCCAGGCTGTTCTGGGGGTGGTCACAAGGAGCCAGGTAAGTGCTTCGATGTCCCTAGACTCAGCAAAGCCATGATGTGGTGTGGCACCTCAAGCTCCACCCCGCCGCGAGGCCCCACCTGCTGGTACGTCCGACTATGTTGTCCCCTTGGTCCCCCTTGCACGGAACTTGGATGCGTGGCTTGCGCTTTCCAATCCGTCGCGATGGCTGATCCGGACCCTCCGACACGGCTACGTGATTCAGTTCGCCAGGCGCCCGTCCAGGTTCAGCGGTATCCACTTCAACTTGGTCAAGGACGAAAACGCTGCTACCTTGTGCACGGAGATCACTACCCTCCTACAGAAGGGCGCAATAGAACCTGTCCCTCCGGCCGAGATGAAGAAGGGGTTTTACAGCCCCTACTTCATCATACTGAAAAAAGGTGGTGGGTTGCGGCCAATCTTGGACCTGCGAGTACTGAACCGGGCCTTACACAGACTTCCGTTCAAGATGCTGATGCATAAACGCATTCTGGTGAGCGTCCAGCATCAAAATTGGTAGACCTGAAGGACGCGTACTTCCACATCTCGATCATTCCTCGACACAGGCATATCAGTACAAAGTCCTCCCTTTCGGCCTGTCCCTGTCTCCTCGTGTCTTCACGAAGGTCACAGAGGCAGCCCTTGCCCCGTTAAGGGAGGAGGGCATTCGCATTCTCAACTATCTCGACGACTGGCTAATCCTAGCTCACTCTTGGGACATGTTGTGTGCACACAGGGACTTGGTGCTCTCACACCTCAGCTGACTAGGGCTTCGGGTCAACTGGGAAAAGAGCAAGCTCCTCCCGGCTCAGAGCATCTCTTTCCTCGGTTTGGAGCTCGACGCAGTCTCTATGACAGCACGCTTTACAAACGAGCATGCCCAGTTGGTGCTGGCCTGTTTGAAGGCATTCAAACAGAAAACAGCGGTTCCACTGGGGCATATGGCATCCTCAGTGGCAGCCACCCCGCTCGGGTTGATGCATATGAGACCGCTTCAGCACTGGCTTCAGACTTGAGTCCCAAGATGGGCATGGCGCCACGGGACACATCGCGTGGTCATCACGCAGGTCTGTCACCATCTTTTCAGTCCTTGGACAGACCTCTCGTATCTACGGGCAGGTGTTCACCTAGAACTGGTCTCCATGCATGTTGTGGTCATGACAGACGCCTCCAAAATGGGCTGGGGCGCTGTTTGCAACGGGCACGCAGCCGCTGGCCTGTGGACGGGCCCACGACTGCATTGGCAAATCAACTGCCTCGAGTTGTTGGCAATTCTGCTCGCCCTGTAGAGGTTTCGGCCGTTGATCCAGGGCAAGCACGTGTTAGTTCAGACAGACAACACGGCAATGGTAGCATATGTCAACTGCCAAGGCGGTCTGCGCTCTCATTGTATGTCACAACTCACCCGCCATCTCCTCCTCTGGAGTCAGCAGCACTTCAAGTCGCTGCAAGCCACTCACATCCCGGGCAACCTCAACACTGCAGCGGTTGTGCTGTCATGGCAGGTTACCATCAGGGGAGAGTGGAGACTCCACCCTCAGGTGGTCCAGCTGATTTGGAGTCGATTCGGACAGGCACAGGTGCACCTGTTTGCCTCCCAAGAATCCTCCCACTGCCCGCTCTGGTACGCCATGACCGAGGCCCCCCCCAGCATAAATGCGCTGGTACACAGCTGGCCCCCTGGCCTGTGCAAATATGTGTTTCCCCCAGTGAGCCTACTTGCACAGACCCTGTGCAAGGTCAGGGAGGACGAGGAGCAGTTTGTCCTGGTAGCACCCTATTGGCCCACCCAGACATGGTTATCGGACTTCACGCTCCTCGTGACAGCTGCCCCCCGGTGAATTCCCCTGAGGAAGGACCTTCTTTCTCAGGGACGGGGCACCATCTGGCACCCGCGACCAGACCTCTGGAATCTCCATGTCTGGCCCCTGGACGGGACGTGGAAGACCTGCAGTGGTAGACACGATCACTGAGGCTAGGGCCCCCTCTACGAGGCGCCTGTATGCCTTTAAGTGCCGTCTGTTCACTAAGTGGTGTTCTTCCCGATGGGAAGACCCCCAGAGATGTGCAGTTGGATCAGTACTTTCCTTCATGCAGGAGAGGTTGGAAGGGAGGCTGTCCCCTTCCACCTTGAAGGTGTATGTTGCCACCATAGCAGCACACCACAATGCAGTCAACGGTAAGTCCTTAGGGAAGCACGACCTGATCATCAGGTTCCTAAGAGGCACCAGGAGGCTGAATCCCTCCAGACCACGCCTCGTTCCCTCATGTGACCTCTCTGTAGTTCTTCAGGGTCTACAGAGAGCCCCCTTTGAGCCTTTGCAGTCAGCTGAGCTTAAGACACTCTCCTTGAAGACTGCCCTCCTGACTGCGCTCACTTCCATCAAGAGGGTAGGAGACCTGCAAGCGTTTTCTGTCTGCGAAACATGCCTGGAGTTCGGTCCGGGCTACTCTCACGTGATCCTGAGACCCCGACCGGGCTATGTGCCCAAGGTTCCCACGACTCCTTTTAGGGATCAAGTGGTGAACCTGCAAGCACTGCCTCAGGAGGAGGCAGACCCAGCCCTGTCGTTGCTGTTTACGGTGCATGCTTTACGCATTTATTTGGATCGCACGTAGAGCTTTAGGATCTCTGAGCAGCTATTTGTCTGCTTTGGTGCACAGCAGAAAGGAAGCACTGTCTCCAAGCAGAGGATCGGCCACTGGCTCATTGACACCATAACTATGGCATATAACACCTAGGACATGCCGCCCCCGGTAGGGCTACGAGCCCATTCTACCAGGGGTGTAGCGGCCTCCTGGGACCTGGCCAGGGGTGCCTCTCTAACAGACATATGCAGAGCAGCAGGCTGGGCAACACCCAACACCTTTGCAAGGTTCTACAACCTCTGGGTGGAACCGGATTCGTCCCAGATAGTGGCACGCAATACAAGCGGATAAGCCCGGGATAGCCGGCCGGGTGTATTGCTTGCACATAGCTCCTTCCACCTCCTTTTGAGCTGAAGACGTGCGCCATTAATTCCCAGTAGTATTCACAAACTTTGTTCCCTGGTTGACTTCCTCCAAGCCCTGTGGCAGTCGAGTTTTTGGAGAGACTCGCTGCCAGCCCAGTACTCATGCTAATTAAGAGTCCTGTTCTGGGGTAGGTGCTCCACATGTGGCGGTTCCCTGTAAGGCTAACCCCATGCGATATATATATCTTCCGCTACTTCGTTTCCCTGTTGGCAAACTACGTCTTCCTTGGGCAGAGCCCCTCTGCCCCAGTCTACATGTTTGTAGTAACTCCTCCTCTGTTGGGTAGGATCTACCTTGAAGATTCTCCACATGGTCGGAAAGACCATGTGATGTATTTTTCCACTTAAATATCCCCCCCTCTCTTTGGGCGAGGTGTGGTCTCCGCGGTGTCTTCCTCTTGGGAGGGACACCCCCCGACTAGACCTGGCGGCCCAGTTGGATAATCCCCCTTCTTTTTTAGGGAGTGGAAAAAAAGAAGGGGAAAAGAGGTTAGCCTGTCTCTATCTTTTGGGTAGTCGACTTGTCCCCAAAGGGCCGTTCGACACTCATAACTATGTTGGGGGAGGTTACGTGTCGACCTGGTGTGCTGGCTACTCAGCATAAAACCTGAATGAGTGGTTGCATACCAGCTCCTTTTATACCCGTATGTCCGGGGGAGTGGCATGCAAATACCACTCGCCAATTTTCATTGGCCTTTTATCAAAGACCAGAGGTGTCTCTGGCTCCCAGGAGTGACCCCTAGTGTTACTACATCAACACAATGTCTCGTTCCCTCCATCAGGGAACGGAGGTTACACAAGTAACCATGACGTTTTCCCTGACCAATATAGTTTAAATATAGCCTAATCAGTTGAGATTGGGTTTGTATGTCAGCTTGTGTCACTTGGCACCCAATTGTGGCTAACTCTTTGTAACAACACAATTGTTTGGATGTTAACATGCACAAGGCATTGTACCTCTTGAATTTATTTTTGGCCTTGAACATGTCTGTCATCTTAAAAAAGTTTCCACAAGGACTGCATGTAGTGTGACCGCAAGGTTGTGTGACAACATATGATCCCCACCAAGACTCCCCCCAAAAGTCTTGCCTCCTTTCAGTTATCACATCAACATGTCACATATGTGACATGCCAAGAGGGAAAACACACAGAGGCTCATGGGCTTCACCTACCACCATCTCTGGCATAGCCTCAGGTCACTCAGAGACGTAACCAATATACACAAACATCCCCATGAGAAGAAAGCAAGTGATAAATATCTACATTAATATCCAAATGAAAACATAACAGAGCCCCAAATTGACTTGTCAAATGTGATGAACTTACAGAAGGAAAAATAGTTCATGGTATTATGTTGGTAGTTTTCAGACTGGAACAGTGTATGTGAATGTAATTGTTGTACATTTTCTAAAAATCCATCTGTGACAAAGCAATTAGGTTTGTCTTAAGGTGCGCCTTCAGAGAATCTATAAAAACACTGCTAGGCTAGGATGTTTCATGACTGTAAGGACTGATTCTAAGCAATTCCAAACCTGACTAACAAAACCGCAAAAGTGAAGTGGAAATTTATGTCTGTGCTAAAAAGGAATGAGTGGAATTTCCTTAAAAACAAGGGTCATAGAAAGGCTAGATTGATCTCTATGGAATCCCACACAGTTGACTCTGAGGCACATATGCTGATTATGGACAACAGAGCTGCATAACAGACACAATCATCTCCTTCAAAAAGCTTTGCTGACTGCCACAGACAAATATTAACAAGCTGACAACATTCATTTCACATTGCAATCACATTTGGGCATTATTGACTCCCTTACAATGTTGTCCAGTGGCCCTTCAACAGCACAGCTAATGAGGTATTCAATATGGTCCTTAAAGGCATATACAGCCTGAGGTCCAGAAAACAAGTGTGATATATTTTTTATAAATGTCTCCTCAGACTACATATTCAGAAGATGACTATCATAGCCTTGAACACACATAAAAACAACACATAGAGTATCAGATGAACAAATCAAGGTTTCTGAGCCTCAAAATAGAATATAACATCAGACAGATGTAAATTCACATATTTAATTCAACTGAACATACCCCTACCTTGCACATACATTACCACTTGCACATGTACATATGCCATTCTGTTATATGTCCTATTATTTGTATGTCTATTTATACTTTTACCTTGTTTTTTATTCTGTGTCTCACTGTAATGTTCTGTGTGCACTTGTTTCTCCTATCACCTTGTGTACGTGAGAACACTTGGCAATAAAGCTCATTCTGATTCTGACATGAGGGTTGTAGATTCATGATTTATGAGATTTCGACAGGTAAGATGTTCAAGCTGGGACTTTGGTTTGGTACCTTGTTAGGTTGTTTTGTCAATCAAAATTTGACAGCTTTAGGCCATGTTCACAGTACTCCGTTTTCAGTTTCCATACATCATTGACCATGTTTACATGCACTTAAGTAAATGGTTTATTCCAGGGTTTTTGCAGGAAGCGGCTTTCTGAAATGTCATGTAAATGAGAGCGCCCTTTTCCTTACAACATTTAAGGGATTAAGAATAAGCGTTTTAACACACCCGGGTTTCTTCCAGAGAACACAGTTTAATGTGGCCATTGTAGGAAAACTGCCTAGCATTCTCCAACAATATGTTTAGGATTATAACAAGGATCAGTTTAGAAACCTGATTTCAAATATTCTCCACCATTAAATGCAAGACCTCAGACTGGACTTGCCCGTGTGTCTTGCATTTAAAATATGTAGGGGATTTAGCAACACTGGGACATATGTCCACGTTATTCACCCTTTTATGTAATAATGTAAGGAATTTAGCTCAAGAAAGGAATTAATTCAGGAGAATCTTGAAAGAATCAATGGCTACGTCTAATCAACCAGTGGCCAATGCTGAGTTGATGCAACGTATTTGTTAACTCTTAAATATTAGCAATATTACTCTCAAGGCCATTGAAAATAACATCAAAAATATGTTGAAATATTGTTTATGAGTGTCGGTTTTGGATCTTAAAGTTCAAGGGGCTGAATATATTTATTTATTTACCAGTCAACTTCTCTTTTGAATACAAACAACTAATCTACAAAATAAACTAACACATATGGACAAACATGAACACAGTTTAATGAATGAGTTTTAACTTGAAATGAATGGAATTTCGCTGTAACAAAGGAAAAGGAATGTTTGTTGAGTCTAGAGACCCGTTTGCCCTAAACAAACGCAATACTTCATTAAACACGTCTTGATTTGAGATTGGGTTCATCAAATTATATATCAAAGCACCAGTCAGTGAAAGTCTGGAAGTAATGTACTTGCGTTATGTTGCATTGTGTTGAAGAGAAGTCCTTGGGTTGGGTTCAGGGAGGTCTATGTTGAGTTTGATGGACTTGAAGTTCCGATGCAGCTGGAGTGTCGATTTCGGCAGAAATCGATTATGCATGCTGGATCAATGATGGGAATTTGCAACTTCTACATTATAGAGACTTTGCAGACTTTGAAACGTGGAGGGACCTCGTGGTCTCAAGAGAATTTCCCTTGGAAACTAGGGTGATGGTTACATGAGAACTTGTCTTGCTGGGTCTTTTCTGGGAGGAGAAGGATTTTTGAGTTGAGCTTGGCCGCACCCCAAATGTGTCTTGTGCCAATCAGAAGTGTCTTTTACTATGTCACATGGTCACATCTTTCCCTACTTCTTCATAGGTGATTTATGAGCATTGTTCTCAAGTCTTTCTAGTTTCCCCCTCGAAAAAGGGCAATGTTTAATCATATGTTTTAATATCATTCATATGCTAAAGTATATAATAACATAACCTTCATTAGCATTCGCGACATGCAAAATGAAACTCAATGATATTAAATATGATATGCTTTCATGAATATTCAGCGTGCTATTCACAAAACATGAGAATAACTGATTAAAATCATAATGGTTAATTCACTGGTTTTACAACATGGGTATGGCAAGACTATGTGTCATTGTATCACAATTTCCAGGGTTATTATCAGGTTAAACCTTGAATGAGAGTTCTAGGCACTTTGCCAGATTATGTGCAGGATAAAATTACAGAAATGTACATTTTGTGATAGTGTCTGAATTCCTGGATTAAGATGAGATTTCCTGAGATGTGTATACACATGAAAGGTTCATATTGTACATTTGAAGTTATGAGCAGAGCATTAGTTTTGTGTCCCGCTAAAAAGATAATACAAAGGGATAATTTCAATTAAAGTCTGCTTTCTTCAATTCTTCAAGCTCTTTTGTCTTGGATGAGTTTTTAGCATGTGATGGTCTCGTGCTCCCTTATTAGTCTAATTTGTAAGTGTAGCAAATTGGTTATATCGAATGTAGCCAATAGGAGTAGGGAAGAGGGATAAATTACATCATTGTCTCAGAATGGGGCGGCTTACAAGTTCAAGTTCATTGGCGCATAGGTGACGCCACACGCCTTCTATGAGAACAATAGCCCCATGATGCAGCGTTCAGCTCCTCTGGTAATTATTGTTAAGTTTTCTTTCTTGTAAACGTTGTGCTATGTGTAGATTTAATTGTAAGTTATTGTGTATTTTATTTAGTTTGTGTTTAATCAACCGTACTGAGAGTTTCTCATAAGAGGCAAGGTCGAAGAGCATTTCTTTGTGAATGAAGAGGTGTTTTGGTTCTTACAATACTTTCTCTCTTTCAGCATAGTCCAGAGGTATGTACATTCAGATTATTCTAACGCATGTTCAGCAACGGTTATATGAGAATGTTGCGCTGATCTTGTGTTTGTGTGATGTTCCACATAAGTGCGGTGTACATTAATCTCTGTTTGCTTATATTTTTCTTTGTTTGTTTATGCACTTGCACTTATGCACGACACGAGAGATACTTGCTAGTGTTTAATTTCACAATGTGTGTTGTATTGTGCATGTGTGCTCTCTGTGTTTGAGTGATCTCTTGTATTTTTCTTGGCTGCTTATTTCTTAATACAATTTACCTTGTCATGTTGTGAGGCTGTATAACTTTTTAACATGTTATTTTATTAAATTGTATTTTAACACTGGTTGTGAATAAAACAGAATTCATTTGTTAGACACGTCTCTGTCTAATTAAAGATCTCTGTTTTGAGAGTAGCATAGTTATAATAAATTATAGAGGTGGCCACACGAAGGAAAAATAAATGTATTAGATTTCCATGGCAACCATGGGGATTTCTTCAGAAGATAGGAATTTCAGGTATGGATTGCAGGGTCTCTGTATTATTCTCTTCATCCTTTTTCTGCCTTCAATCACTATACTACGTAAACACATATCACCGTACTTACAGGAGTTTGAGGAGTGTGTATGTGCGTGAACAGACCTGAGAACAAATGTCATAGGAGCCCAACAACAAGTCAACACAGCAGAAAGTATTCAACATTTCTGGGAATACAGTGGGAAAATCGCATATACTATAAACTTTACCTACTTATACACACCAATGTAAAATATTGACTGTCCCTCAAGTTTGCATATATGCACTAATACACTGGGGAATCCCTGGAGTTTTAAATAAAGGGGAAACCCCACTATTGCAGCACAATTCCACTGCAGGTCATGATAGAAAGTTAAGGAAACAGACACAGCAACAACTCTGAAATATCTGAAAATAAAGCTAAGCGACAGAGGATAAAATAGTGAAGTCTTCCTTGGATAACATGTTTGTTATTTTCACAACCTACGTGGGGAAATTACATTGCTATGGAGAAAGCTGCTTGCTGACTGAGCAGCATGTATATGGGAGTAAAGAGTATGCCACTTATTCAGTGCGTGTAAACGGGAACAGCGTTTTCTTGCTATAACCTGCTTTCTCGCAATAAGCCTCTTTCTGGTGTCCATGTAAACGTAGTTATTGTTTTCCAAAGTATGCGGTTATGGAGAGTGTTTTCAAAAGTCTGCGGTTTCGGTGGAGGAAAACATTGTTCATGTGTGGATGAGAGGTCTTAAAGAGATAGATTACCCCAAAATTAAAGATCTGTCATCATTTACTCATTTAAATGTCATTCCAAATCCATCTGATTTTCTAACGTTGATCTCAAAAGCAGGTGTTATGTAGAATGTTAGGGACTACAGCCTCAGTATACATTCACTTTCATTGCATTTTTCCCCATACAATCTCTTTAAGACAAAGGTCAAAATTAGATAGGCTTTGAGATGATTTGTGTTATTTATTTTTTTTACAGGAAAAAACTTAATTCTGTTGCAATTATGCTATAAATGATCTTATCTTAGGCTTTATGTCATTAGGCAGATGACCTCATCATGGTGTAATCCTCTGATGAATGTTTTTTTTTTTTTTTTTTTCCATAGTTGAAAATGAGTCAAAAGCCCTTGTGAGCTGCTGTTGTGTGAATAAACACCTGCTACACATGCCACTCTGAGCTGTCAAACCCCAGCCTGATGCACCTGTCCACATGTGTCCCTGCTGCTCACAGTAATGAAGCTGACAATTCTTCATTCACATCATTTATTTATTTCTTTCTTCATAATATTGACATCTGGATAGGCTGCTAGGGCAACATGATACCACATGAAATCAAAATATTGCTACCAAATGTTCTGGTACCCTGAAATCAACCTGTTCTGTTGAACTACTGACAAGTGCCATCTCCCATCAGACATTTTTGCATCAATTCATATGTGTTTACCTTTTCTTATGGCGCTACTGATGATGCATTACACAAGAAGCCTCAAAGACACAGCTTCTAGTCCCATGGAAACCAGAAAGTAGTTGTGTTGACAGTCAATTCAGAGATTGCAAATAATTGATTCAAAGAATGATTCAGAGATTGCATTTTCTCTATATGATTACTTTTTTACTCCACTGAAGGTTAGGTTCAGAGTTAAGGTTTGGGTTAGGGTGTAAGGTAAAAACAAAATTGCATTCCTGTTGACTGTGTTACATCTCTTACAACTAAAAATACAGCTCTCTTTAAATCTCGCTTTTGGCACCCATTTCTGGTAATTTCACCTGGAAACTGAAGCTCACATGTACCCTTACACTCAACAACACTTCCAACTTTGGCAGCTGGGAGCAGTGATTCAAATTTCAGCAAGCACAGACCAATTTCAGCTAAAGAACTTTCAAAATACTGTCACCAAATTCACAGCAAGATCAGGCCAGGATAGCCTTGTATTTCATTTGTGACTGGTTTCCTTTTAGCATTTAAAAACATTGAATTATATAAACAACCATTAATAAGCCATTTGTAGGTTGATTCCTAAGAAACATGTAAACTCAGTGGCACTAACACAGCATTACTCTGTTAGTTTGAGCATTCAGACCAGCTTGACATAGCAACATTCAATCAACTAATGGTGTGAGTTTGGAGCGGGCTGTTTGACCGGCCAGTGGAGGATGGGGGAGTGTTCAGGAAACCTGTTTAATAACACCTGTTCAATAGTCAGTATTTTTGCCATTCCATTTGGTGATGCTTGTGCCACAGAAATTATACACTTAAATAAGTAAAACTTATTTCTAAAGCACACTCAAACACAGCAAAGCTGACCGAAGTGCTTAACAGAAAAATCTACAATACAGTAAAATAAAACAAATACATTAAAATACATACAATAAAATGTGACAAGAAAATCTCAATTGATACTGCAAAACGCTAGAGAAGTGCATTTTAAGCCTGCATTTAAAAATAGATAGTGATGAAGCTTGTCTAATGTCAAGTGGTAGCTGATTCCATAGCCTAGGGGCAGCAACTGCAAAGGCCCTATCACCCTTACGTATAAAACGTGACTGGGGAATATGCAATGATGTTTTGTCAGCAGATCTTAAAGACCTAGCAGGTAAGTATGGCTGTATTAAATCCCTAATGTATGATGGAGCCTGGTTATTAAGAGCTTTAAAAACAAACAACAGTATTTTAAATTGTATCCTGAAATAAACAGGAAGCCAGTGCAGAGAGGCCAGGATTGGGGTAATATGATCACATTTTCTAGATGATGTAAAAAATCTGGCCGCAGCATTTTGAACCAATTGAAGATGGAAAAGAGAGGATTGAGGAAGACCAAAATAAAGGGAATTACAATAATCCAATCAAGAGGTGATAAAGGCATGAATAACAGTCTCCAGTTCTTGAAAAGATAAAGCTGATTTAAATTTAGCAATCATTTGTAACTGATAAAAACTATTTTTCACTTCTATAATGACACCAAGATTCCTTACATGTGAGTTAACATTGCGGAAGTATTGGGCAAGCTTATTAGCAAGAGTGCTTCTAGATTCAGCAGAACCAAAAATAATAATTTCAGTCTTATCATTGTTTAGTTGGAGAAAGTTACTCGATAACCACTTTTTTATGTCTTCAAACAAAGGTTGAACAGAATCACCTGATTTCAATGGCAGATAAAGCTGTGTGTCATCAGTGTAAAGATGAAACAAGATATTATGTCTCCTAATAATATTTCCAAGAGGGAGCATATACAAATTAAAAAGAATTGACCCCAGAATGGATCCCTGTGGGACCCCACAGAGAACAGGTGCTACAGATGAAAAGAAACTATCCATAGTGACAGAAAAAACCTTATCTGTAAGATAAGATTTAAACCACTGTAGTGCTGTGCTCTTTATACCAGCCCAATGTTCCAACCTCGTGAGGAGATTGCTATGATCCACTGTATCAAAAGCAGCAGTAAGGTCTAACAGAATTAATACAGCATTTTTCCCAGAGTCAACCATAGACAGTATATTATTAAACACTTTCTGCAAAGCTGATTCTGTGCTATGATAGGCTGTAAAATCTGATTGTAGAGATTCAGAAATGTCTGTTGACTTTAAGAATGGAAGTAAATGGGATAGCACCACTTTCTCTAACAATTTCGATAGAAATGGCAGCTTATTTAAACAAATTTGATGTAAACAACTTTAATGAAAATTCCTTTACGGAGGAATAAATAGTAGGTTCACCAAAGCACTCAGGCTTTTCCTCTGCTGGTGACTCTCTTATAAAGCAAAGATCTGCAGATATTGGGGCACAGATGGAGTCAACTCAAAACAGGTTGTTACCCCATCAATCACCCCACAATTTCTGCTGTGTGAGATCAAGCAGGTCATTTAAAGTTGGCACATTTCTGGATTTGCCAGCTTTACTGGTGAAAGAATACAAAGAATACATTTAAAAGTAAATAGGAGAGGATGGCTCTCGTCTTCTTTAACCTTGTCTCTCGGTCAGGCAACAAGTGATTTAGTGATGTTTTAAAAGGAGATGTTGTCTGTTTATCTTATTTAAGCTGTCATTGATGGCCTTCATCAAAGGAAAGGATAAACATCACGCAGGGCTCAAAGGATTTATTTGAAACCAAATGGCACACAGACATGGTTTTTTTTTTACATTATAGAAAAATTATAGCCTGTATTAATGAAAGATTAAGGCAAGATGGCTTTTATTTCTAGTTACCTTTTAAAAGCTTTTCAAGTCTCAGTCCATTTCAAATGCTTTCCTAACAGCTGTACAAATTGCAAAAGAAAGTGGTGACTAAGATTCAGCTGCCAGCGATAGACAACGTACCAGCCCTGAGTACTGTAAGTGGTACAATGTAAGTGAATGTATGTGTCTCTCTCTCTCTCTCTTTCTTCCTCATCCTTAATTTCCATGATGACCTCAAGGAACAAGGGCCCCAACAGAACACATTGACAGAACTTCATACTCTTCTTCTCCAAAGCGCTCAACTAAATGCAAGTGACATTGGTATCGGCAAGATTTCATGGTTGTCACTCAAAGTTTGAGAGGCAAGTTTCCTCTGTGCATTCATACAATGTATGTTTACAGATACAAGCCTCTAAATGAGCAGAATAAGGATGCAGTCATTTTGTATTGTGATCAAAATCAGTGTAGACTTTGTTTTGTTTTTATAAATATGGTCCATTACAGCAAAAATTTCTATATGATTACACAGGAAATCGACATGCTGCTTCCAAAAATTCCCTGAAATCAGCTGCATTCAACCATGGTCATCTTTCCCTCTAGCACTACTGATAGCGTGTATAGCCAGCAACATCCCATAGAAACCAGGAAGTAGTTGTGTTCACATAAGCAATTGTGAGCACAGTTCAGAGGTTGTTTGTTTTTTTACTCTAAAATTACATTTTTTTTACTCCACTGATGGTTAGGATTTGGGTTAGGGGGTTAAATTAATAAAATATGCATTCCTTTTGACTGTATACATTAATCCCTAATGATTATTCAAAATAGTGGTCAATCAGTGGGTTTTTTCCATGGCAGATTCTTATACATGGTTACATCCTTGGTCTTTTCTGATATCCTTCTTTATAACTTTAAAAATGTATGAGTAAATGATCATTTAATAAAAAATCCTGAAATCAGGCCACTTTAATATTGCCATTCCAGCAGTCCTTTGCCAAATTAAATACATTTCTTCCCCAGTTTCCCTTCTGATCAAATCTACAATCTTTTAGTGGCTCATTGGTCTGGCAAGTTCTTGGCATTCTGACTAGTAAAGGTTACATCACAGACTCTTGGAAGACCCACAAGAAATGACTGTGATGCAAATGTCACTGAGTCCTGATAAGAAGGTAGAGGCTTATGCTTAATTTAGCATACCGTGATAATAGCAATGCAAGGAGTATGACAACAAGAGTGAGTCTGCCACTGAATAGTCTAATTAAAATGACACCCTGGGTATTCTTATCTCTCTGCTGAAACTGTCACATCCTTGGGAAATGCAAATAGAGAGAGATTCACAATTGCAGGCAATTATAAAAATAAAGATGAGATCACACAGCACAGTGTGTTATTAAGGGAAATTAGTGAAAAAGAGTGTAGGTGGCTCACAATAATGTAAGACAAATAGCATTTCAGTTTTCAATTAGGTGGGCAATATCAGATTTTTAAATTTGAAAGAAATTAAACAAGATCTAAAACAATGGAACAAAATGGCACAGGTTCAGTTTTTGTATCTAAAATTCCCATCTCACCCCTGCACACAATGGTACGTGATCATTTCCATCTGACACTGCATATGAAGGGAAGATTTTCCTGTAGTCTGTAGGTAGTAATGGAAATCAGTGGCATCGGTAATACCTCAGGCATCCACTTTCATTATCTACATACATTCAATGTAAGAGCCTTTTTCACAGACTTAAGCAATTCCTTGGGATCAAGTGAAGGAAGCACTTCTGAAATAAAGGGTGTCAATTTATGGGTACTAGCACAAAAATCCACACATTCCAAACCACAATCTTAAAAGGATAGTTCACCCAAAAATTACAATTCTGTCATCATTTACTCACCCTCATGTTGTTCCAAACCCGTATGACTTCCCTTCTTATGTGGAACACAAAATAATATGGTTTTTCAAAACAATGGCAGAGAATAGTGCCTCACTTTAAAGCTTTAAAAAAGGACCTAAAAGTATCATAAAGCATATGCGATTTAATTCTTGTGAAGGCATGATGGACTTTAGCTAGAAACAATACGAAATTATTTTTTTTAATTTTTTTTATCTTAACATTCTTTGTGCATTCTTTAATGAGTGCTATATGGAGAAGCTCATACAGAGCGGCTTGCATGTTCACTTGCATTGTTTATCTGTCCTTTTGTATCTTGAAAGCTCTAGTCCCCATTTATTGTAATTGCACATAAAAGAGCAATCAGTAAATTCTTTTGTGTTCCAGTGAAGAAAGTCATAGGGTTTGGAATGACATGAGTGCGAGTAAATACGTTTTCATTGTGGGTGAACTATTCCTTTAATCATACTTACATTTACATTTATTAATTCAGTAGACGCTTTTATCCAAAGCGACTTACAAATGAGGAATACAGCAACAGCAATTCATCCTAAGTAGGCAATAATATGAGAAGTGCTGCAATTCAAAGTTTCAAATTGATCAGAGAAGTAGAAGTAGAGAGGAAGGTGAGAGACAGGGTCTTTTTTTTAAAGAAAAAGAAAGAAGACAGTTAGTGCATTAGTAGGACTGGGTCAAGTTCTCACGGAAGAGATGCATCTCTTGATTCTTCTTGAAAGTAGCAAGAGAATCAGCCTCTCCGTTGGAGTTCTGAAGGTCATTCCACCAGCAAAGAACGGTAGAAGTGAAAGTCAGGAAAGTGATGTTTTCTATTTACGAGATGCATCAATGCCTTGAACTTGATGCAAGCAACAGTATCATGCATCATATTTGATTTCATGATTTTCTAAAACCTCTACATTATCAACATGATGAATACTTTGCTGAAAGATCTGTTGTATGCAATGTACTAGACATCCACTGCATCCTGGTGAAGGTTTCAATGCTCTTCAGGAAGTAGAAGACTTTGTAATATCATTTCCAATATGGCCGCCTTCATACTGTGATGCACATGTTTGTTTTTGTTTTTTGCTGTGAAATCTTTGCTTATTTTGATGAAGGATAAGAAATGTATACAGTTTTGTTAATGACATTTAAAAATGAGATTTTGCTGAATTGAAGTAACTTGTGGTAGGTTAAAATTCCGTTCATTATTTTATAGTTGAAATGCGTGTATCAAATATGATACAACAGGCTTTAGAAGTGTATCTCACAATAATCATTATATTCCATCCATGCCCACCATAATAAAAAACACAGAGCTTTGGAAATACTGACTGTGACAATGTTTGTTTTTTCGGGGGGAAATGGAGGAGTCAGGATGCAGTGAACAGTCATTGTGAGTATTTTTATTACTAGGATAATGACCTTTAAATACTGATAATACAATATTTACTGATATATAGTATACTATATATATATATATATATATATATATATATATATATATATATATATATATATGTGTGTGTGTGTGTGTGTGTGTGTGTGTGTGTGTATACATTTATTTGTGTATGTATTTTAGATTTTGTCTATTGGTTCAAAAAACATCTCCATTTCAAAACATTAGATTTTTCTGATTATTTTTTCATACGTCAGGCTTTATAGGGTTAAGATGTCATTTTTCCAATAGGTCAGCTTTCTTTCCTGCTAGACCTGCTCCAGGTCAACTGCAAACTACTATTACCGTGAAGCAGATTGTTTATGAGAAACAATAGCTCAGTGGCTAAGTGGTCAGCTACACAAACTAATAGAGAGGGTCATGTAAGTGCTGAAGCAAAAAATAAATAAATAAATAAATCCAGGAAATACCATTTATCAGGCCAAAAAGCAGGTGTCTACATACTATGGTGTATCATTCTACCATCAGAATCCTCAACACCCTTTTGTGAGCTGCCCAAGTTATATTTACTGCTCAGATCAGAGCGTTTGATGGCACCACTGGGCGAGACACAATGTTCCCCACTTGTTGCTTCATCATTTCTTTTGTATAGGAAATTTTACACAGCAAGTTAAATTGGCTGCTCCAATCAGCTTGTTAGAAGAGGCTCTATGTTCTCTCACTGATGTAGTGTGTGCTTCAGAGTGTCTCTGTGATGAGAGACCAAATAGGATGATAGAATTGATCTACTGGCCACTGGTTAATGTTTGGTGTGAGGTAAGTGGACTCGCAATAGTATATGTGAGCCTAATGTACAAACAAGGCATCATTTTTGGTCTCTCTTTGACCCTGATCACTGTGGCTCATGAATGGTACCATTTGTGGATCTCGGTTTCAGAGCCTGAGCTTGGCAACAGCATGGATTTAATCTACCTAAAAAACTGACCATGGTGTGTTGTTTGTTTTCTCTTCTTCCCTTCCATAATTCACACATGCATTTTTGTTCTAATCCAACACTTTAATTCATAATATACAGTAAGGTGTATAAGGGCACACAGCGGCATCCTCTATACTCACTGAGCACTTAATTAGGAACACCTGAACACCTACTTATTCATGCGATTATCTAATCAGCCAATAATATGGCTGTAGTGCAATGCATAAAATCATGCAGATATGGGTCAGGAGCTTCAGTTAATGTTCACATCAACCATTAGAATGGGGGGAAAATGTGATTTTCACCGTGGGCTAGTTTGAGTATTTCTGTAACTGCTGATCTCCTGGGATTTTCATGCACAACAGTCTCTAGAGTTTACTCAGAATGGTGCCAAAAACCAAAAATGAAGAGTTTTGCGGACTGAAATGCCTTGTTGATGAGAGAGGTCAACGGAGAATGGCCAAACTTTGAGCTGACAGAAAGGCTATGGTAACTCAGATAACCACTCTGTACAATTGTAGTGAGCAGAATAGCATCTCAAAATGCACAACACATCGAACCTTGAGGCGGGTGGGCTACAAGTATGACACGTTTCTCCCTAATGACTCGTTAGAGGGGGCGCACACCCTTCAGCTGTCACGGAAATGCAAACAGATGTACATATGAACATAATCCATGTTATAAATATATTAAATAATATTGTTTTAGAAATAGGTTTAACCCAAGTAATTTACTTATAAGCAGGGCCGGCGATAAGGGGGGACAACTTTCCACTTCCACAATTGCACAACTCTTTTGCGGCACCATTTCGCAGCCCCCTTTATCATATTTCGGCCCACTTTGATTTATCGGCCTGTTTCACGGCCGACCCACCGGGCACAGTCCCAGTTCTCCCGATGGCCAGTCCGCCTCTGTGTGGTCCACAGAAAGGATATTCCATATTGTAGAGCGCATTTAAATCCGTTTAGTGGGAGACACAGATATAAACACGGAGACAGCGCGCAACCGGAAAGGGGTCTGGGTAGTGCATGATTATGAGGTAACTGTCCACACCCTACCCCCACACCACCTCCCTGTCAGACAATGGACTGGAAGGGGGCCAGATGAACACATCTTGTACCGGGCCCAGCAATTCCTAACTGCAGCCCCGCTTAAAAGTAATTAATGTAATTTAAAGTCAATGCCTGTAATCTGATTTTTTTTATTATTACAGTAACTAGTTGCATTGTAATCAGATTACGCCCAACACTGGTACTATTCCCACACTGAAAAACATAATTAGGATTTTTGTCTTGTTTTCTAATAAAAATATCTAAACACCCTTAAAACAAGATATTTTTATTTAAGACACATTATAAAATACATAAGAAAATACGATAATAATATTCTCCCATTTTCCAGAGAATATATCTTAAATTAAGTTACGCCTTGGCAATTCCAACCTGGGGTGCGTTTCCCAAAAGCATCATTAGCTAACTGGTCGCAAGTTCCATTGTTACCAACATAGTTCATAGTTGTTGTTTCCTGAAACCATAGTTCCTCAACATTCACAAACAGCATCGCAAAGTTGTGTGGTTGTAACTACAGCTCTTTACCTGTGGTTAGAAGCATAGTTCTTTTTTAGCTTGCTGTGTGGACATTATTTCACTTCGCTGAGGCTTCTTTTTCTTTCATTCCATATATATCTTTCATTCTTTCAACACTTTCTTGAAAAGTGCTTTAACACACACGGTTTCTGATGGAGAACACGGCTTTGATGTGTTTTGTGTAAACGCATAAGTGGTGTTAATATGTTTCTGAAGAGTGCGCACGTGCATGTGTCACACTCTTTAGGTAGACCAATCACAGGCTCAGTTCTCTTCAGTAGCACAAAACACAGAGCACCGAGATAGTAAAATTTAATACTCAAACTTGAATTATTTTGTTAAAATCTAGCGCAACAAACCAAGATAGGAAATAACCCCATAAAATTCACAATACATCCATGCATGGAAAACAAAATAAACAATCAAACCATCATAAACAGTATCAGTCCCAATAAAAATATATATATATAGTCCATCCAAATAGGGAGATAGTTCAGCGTTGCCTTAGAAACCCCCAACAAGCTCCTCTCATGTTGGATGGTTCCACGCCTTATAAGCCCAGAGCATCTAAACCATCTCCCCTGCCCATGTCAAGCATTGGCTCTCAGTCTTTGTTGAAAGGTGAGGTCGTTCCCTTGGCAATGCGGGTGCATGAATTTGGGGGGCGGAGCTTCCAAAGGAGCACTGAAGGGAGGGGTGTGTTTGTTTTGGCAGTTGTGTTGAATATCAACAGTGTTACACAGGAATCACTGAGTGCATGTTTAAGCACACATTGTAAGTGGAGTTTATATTAGATTAGATTAAACTTTATTGTCATTGTGCAGAGTACAGGTACAGAGCCAATGAAATGCAGTTAGCATCTAACCAGAAGTGCAAACAGCAATATGTATATGTAAATATATATATATATATATATATATATATATATATATATATATATATATATATATATATATATATATATGAGTATATACAATAAAGATTTTTATGGAGTGCAAAATTATGAGGTAGAGAAGCAGAGACCAGCTCAATGCAAATATCTATGAATACAGTACAAGGTGCAAATGAAGTATAAACACTGAAGGTGCATTGTACAGAATGAAGTATAAATATGTAAATATATATATATATGGCCAGAGACCATAACAGTGCAATTGGCATCAAGAGGTAGAAATTATGTGCAAAGAAATGTGCAAGGGAATGTGCAAAAAAAAAAAAAAAAATATGTAGTCCGAGTGGGATGTAGTGTTCAGCGCCTGAGTTTAGAGTTCAGTAGGCTGACAGCTGAGGGAAAGAAACTGTTTCTGAGTCTGTTGGTGCGACAGAAAAGACTCCTATAGCATCTCCCAGATTGGAGAGGAGTAAACAGACCATGGTTGGGGTGAGAGGTGTCTTTGATAATGCTTCTCACCCTCCTTAGGCAGCATTTGTGGTGAATGTCTTTGATGGAGGGTAGCTGAACACCAGTGATGTATTTGGCATTTTTCACCACCCGCTGGAGGGCCTTCTGGTCTGAGATAGTGCAGTTGTCATACCATACTGTGATGCAGTTTGTTAAGATACTTTCAGTAGTGCAGCGGTAAAAGTTCAGCAGGTTGTGGGGGGACAGGTGAGCTTTCCTTAGCTTTCTAAGGAAGTAAAGGCGGTGTTGCGCCTTTTTGATCAGAGTGGAGGTGTTGTAGGTCCAGGAAAGATCCTCAGAGATATGGACACCCAGGAACTTGAAGCTAGTCACACGCTCCACTTCGTCCCCATCAATGTAGATGGGAGTGTATGTGTGGCCCTTCCTAGTCCACCGGTAGTCCACAATTAGCTCCTTGGTCTTCTGGCTGTTGAGTGTGAGATTGTTGTAGGCAAACCACACTGCCAGGTGCTGTACCTCTTCCCTGTAGGCCGTCTCATCATCACCGCTGATCAGGCCTACCACCGTGGTGTCATCTGCAAACTTGATTATGGAGTTGGAGCCATGCTCAGGTATGCAGTCGTGGGTGAAGAGGGAGTAGAAGATTGGACTCAGCACACAGCCCTGTGGTGCACCAGTGTTCAAACTGAGGGTGGAGGAGTTGTGGTTGCTGCTCCTAACAGACTGTGGTCTGTTAGTGAGAAAGTCCAAGGTCCAGTTGCAGAGGGAGGGGCTGATGCCAAGATCAGTGAGCTTGGAGATCAGCTTGGATGGGATCACAGTACTGAAGGCAGAACTGAAATCAATGAATAAAATCCTGACCAATGTGTTGTTTTTGTGAGTCAGGGCAGAGTGAATAGCTGAGGTGATAGCATCCTCAGTTGACCTGTTGGATTTGTAGGCGAACTGATATGGGTCCAGTGTTGGGGGCAGGCATGTTTTCAGGTGGGAGAGGACCAGCCTCTCAAAACACTTGGCGATGATGGGAGTAAGAGCAATGGGGTGGAAATCGTTGAGGGCCACTGCAGCAGCATGTTTTGGTACTGGTACAATGGTGGCTGTTTTGAAGCAGGTGGGGACGATGGCCTGGGCCAAGGAGAGGTTGAAAATGTTGGTGAAGACGTCAGCCAGCTGTTCTGCGCAGGCCCTGAGCACTCACCAGGGATGCCATCAGGGCCAGAGCTTTATGTGCATTCACTCTGCTCAGGGTGGAGCATACGTCACTGGTGGAAAATATGAGTGGCAGATTATCAGGTGGGAGCTCAGCTTTTATGGGTGGTTCTGTGTTTCCATGATCAAAGCGAGCATAAAATGTGTTCAGTTCATCTGGGAGGGTGGCATTACTGGTTGGGTTGGTGCTGTTCACTGGTTTGAAATCTGTGAGGGCATGGATGCCTGTCCACATACGTCGGGGGTATTTGTTCTTAAATTTGTCCTCAATAAATTGTGTTTCGCTGCTTTAATTCCCCTTTTCAGTTTGGCCCTGGATAAATTGTAGGCTTCCTGGTCACCAGATCTGAAAGCAGCATCATGTGCCTTCAGCAGGAGTCGGACTTCCTTGTTCATCCAGGGTTTCTGATTGGGGTATGTTTTAATTGTTTTATGGGTGGTTACCTTGTCAACACACCTGGATGGCTTTGTAGGCATCAGAGATGTTTGTGAAAACATGATAAAGAGTGTTGTCTCCTCTTGTAGGGCAAGAAATGTTTTGATAAAATTTGGGGAGTGCTGTCCTCAAATTGGCGTGATTGAAATCCCCAGCAATAATAAAAGCTCTGTCCGGATGCGTTGTTTGCAGTTTACTAACAACAGAAGAGAGTTCCTTCATTGCTAGCTTAGCATTAGCATCCGGGGGTACATATACTGCAGCGATTATGGTAGATGTAAATTCACGGGGCAGGTAAAAGGGTCTGCACTTGACAAAGTGGTACTCAATATCAGCAGAACAGTGTGATTTGGTAACAACAGCATAGGTGCACCAAGTTCTGTTTACATAGATGCAACCCCCCCCCACCTTTGCTCTTACCAGAGTCCACAGCCGTTCTATCAGCTCTATAGATATTGCGCTCCTCCAGCACTGGTTGGAATGGTGCTATTGAGCCAAGTTTCCGTGAAAACCATAACGTTGCAGTCCAAAAACATTAGCCGAGTAATCCGGAGCCGTAGTTCGTCGATCTTATTAGCCAGAGACCGTACATTAGCGAGGAAGATGCTCGGTAGCGCTGGGCGATGTGGGTTAAGCATTAACTTAGCCCGCAGGCCACTCCACTTACCTCGTCTTTGTTTACGCTCGTGGCGCCAGCGATGGGCACTTCCTGTCGGACTGGCTGACTCACTCGAGTCCGGGGACTGGAGTAACTCTGGAGGTAGCAGATGGAGCTCTAATGTTGTATCCACTGCGGTGTTTGTGCAGCGAAGTTTGATGACCAATAGTGTGTGATGGCTGTATGAAGTTAATGCAAAGTTGTGATGAACAACTGAGCTGAAAATAACTAGGTAAATAATAACTAATTTGCAAAAACTGGAGAGACGCTGAGCCTCGCATTGTGCACGTGCTGCCATCTTAAAACGTTTCAGTGCATGAGTCTTCATTAAGTTATGCTTTTTACATTATGCTTGTGAGATAATAGTTTGATCGGTTCTTTTTGCCAATTTAAGCAGATTACTAGATCTGTGTTAAATATGTAAAGCTGTTTTTAATATCAGCTCCTATTTTTTACCTCTATGTTGGTGTGCAGTCGAAAATTTGTAGGTCTCCTGTAGACACGCTTTTTTATACATGGAAACATACAGACGTTATTGAAACGCATTATAATTGGACTATTGTTGTCTTTTGATAAAAGTCATGCTCAGCAGCTCACAAACTGTAGGGAAATTATAGATTTTCTTTGTTCTTATAATGGTTAAAACCACTACTAAAGTCTCTTTGTAGGTCTGTATTAGGCCTGTCGCGATTATTATATAACCATCTGACCGTTATTTGATCTAACCGTGGTTATTTGAGACAACCGCGGTTATTGGGCATTCAAATTCCAATCACGTTTTAATGCCCAAATAAGGGAATTTTAAGCTACTAGTAATACACTTTATAAATGACATGAACGGCGCATTTGTGTATCAGTCAGTTGAACTCTGTCTCGGAGCATCACTGAGCTGCACCGCAGAAGTCACCCAGCTCCTGTCCTGAAGAGTGCATGAAGTGCTATGATGCACGCGATGTCAGCAGAGGCTTGTGCCAAACTCCCACGAAAATATAAATAAACAAGTATAAATTTTGATAGTGAATGCAAAGCGCTCCGGTTTCACTTTAAATAATCACATAATGGCAAATGTTCCTGGTTCAGACATGCTGTGTTAATGACACACAGTGACAAAGAGGAGAAGACGCACACTAATGTTTCAGTTACGTTGTGGCAACAGGGGCGTGGTCGAGCGCCCGTCTGGAGAGAGAGAAAGCGGTAAGGGCGCTTACACCTGAGCTAAATTATGTGTAACACCTGTCTCTAATTCCAGTGAGCTTGGGGAGAGCGGCCATGCCACCGCCAGAAGAGAGAGAGAGAGTCTGGCACGAGAGTCTCACGGTGAAGCTACTGAGTTCGTGATGCTACAGAGTTGTGATAAAAACTTTGTGATGATTAAGAGGCTGTGACTAGGAGCCTATGATGCTAAATAGTTTGTGAAGCTGAAGAAGTTACTGTGCCAATTGTGACTGTGTTATCCCTAAGTTTGTGATTAAAAGCTCACCTGGGAACTGAACCTTCCTGTACCAGTGACCTCATTCCCTCACATACGTATGTAACCTCAGTTCCCTGAGACGAAGAGAACGAGACAATGCGTGCTAATGCATACGGGGAGTCCTTCCACACGACCTAGTTGAAACCTCTCTACAATAACACCAATATTCTAATATTGGCTATGGTGTTTGAGCCCCACCCTTTTAGGCGCGAAGCTGTCTGCTATAAAAGCAGAAGCGCAAACACCATTCCTCCGAATTTTCTGACTGAGGGACAAGAAGCGCATCGCTCGCACCTCAAAAGAAGTCTGAGTCTTGTAGTGCAGCCAGCGTTCGCAATGTCTTGTTCCCTTCATCTCAGGGAACCGAGGTTACGTATGTAACCGAGATGTTCCCTTACGACTCAGTATACTTGACATTGCATGCTAACGTATATGGGGAACAGAATCCCATCACACTGCATTACACGACATAACCTTCCAGAAAGGAAACATGACACCGCAGTGCTACCGACATGAGTATGCCACAAGTGAGTGACCCTCATGTTGGGCCAGGAGGGGAGCACTCAGAATGAATATATGAACTATAGTCATATAGTATGAATTAACCCCTTCACGAACCCAGTCGGGAAGGCAGTTTATTTATAATGAAAGTGCTTGTGACTTTATGGTACATTACAACGGCCTGAATGCAGGCGGTTGTGCAAAATGATGGGGAGCCCGTACTTCAGGGGAGGGGCATAAGCATATGTTTGGCAAATGAAATAGCAAGCGCTCTAAACAGAGAGGACTTGTGAAGAGAGAGGTATTACATCTAGGTTGAAAAACCTTGCAAATGTGTTTTGAGAAGACCATCCTGCTGCAAAACATATGTCTTGTAAAGACACACCGTTCGTCCATGCCCATGAGGTGGCCATGCCTCTAGTTGAGTGTGCTTTTACACCAATTGGGCAAATCTTACCCTGTGACTCGTAAGCCAGGGCAATCACATCAATGATCCAGTGAGAAAGTCTTTGCTTGGAGACGGACATTCCTTTCAGGTATCCTCCATAGCACACAAAGAGCTGATCTGACAGTCTGAACTGGCTGGTGTGCTCAACGTATGCGTGCAGCACCCTCACAGGGCATAACAAATGCAAGGATTGTTCCTCATCTGGATAAATGGAGGAGGGAATAAGGCTGGAAGGTGAACTACCTGCGCTCTGAAGGGCGTGGTTAGAACCTTAGGCACATAGCCTTTTCTGGGTTTGACAGTGGCTTTTGAAAGACCGGGGCCAAACTCCAGACATGAATTGTCTTTCAATTAATCGTCTTGCTCCTCTAAGGAACTTTATGATTAAATCATGCTTGCCTATAGTGGCACCGGCTTCAAGTACGTGATACGCAGATATAGTCACCACATAAACTTTGAGCATTGACGCAGTGAGTCCTGCATCTAATCGCTCTTGAAGAAATATGAGAATTTCATGTATGGGGCAGTTTACTGGGTCTTTGCCATGTGAAAGACACCAATCAATGAACACATTCCATTTTAGCGCATAGAGGCATCTTGTGGACGGCGCTCTGGCCTGAAAAATGGTGTTCATGACTGAATGCGTGAGTTCTGGCACGATTAGCGCGCTCCGTTCAAAGGCCACACATGTTGGCTTCGCATCTCTGGCCGGGGATGCCAAACCGTGCCTTGTGCTTGAGATCTTTCTTCAGCAGTATTTCCCATGGAGGCCTATTCAGTATTTCTACCATCTCCAGAAACCAGGACTGATTGGGCCATTTCAGTGCAATTCCATGTCCACTTGGACTTTGCTGATGACAGTATGAAGGAGGTGCACCAGGGGATGGGCATACTTGTGTTTCGCCGGCCATACATTGGCCAGCGCGACATATATACGCCACTACTGTTGTGTTGTCCGAACGAATCAGAATGTGGTGATTCATAATATCGGAATGAAAAGCTCTCAAAGCTAGAAAGACAGCCAGTAGCTCAAGGCTATTGAGATGTCATGGCTGTTTCACACCTGTTTCCAGGTGTCGAAAGTCGGGCGTCCATTACACACCGTGCCCCAATCTGTGTTGTATGCATTTGTGGTCAGCACTTCCTTTCTGAAACTTGACCAAGCATAACACCCTGTTGGTAGAAGGCTGGTGCTGTACATGGTGCTAGAGTTACCACGATGCACATGAAAATGGTCATGTCTTTTCAGTTTGAAGTGAAACAGACACCGAAGAATGGTCTGTACGTGCTCGTTGATGAGGTGCACACGCATGAACTCCTAATAATGAGATTTACTCGCTGGGGAAAAGTGTGCTTTTGGCTCAGTTGACATTAGACTAGATTTTCCATATGGCAAAGGAGCAAGTCTCTGTGTTTGCTCAGTAGTGTCTCTGATTGGCTAGTAATAACCAATCGCTGAGGAAATTCAAAACACACATGGTTCATTTTCAATGGGGCGAGCGCCGCATTGATACATTTCGTGAACGTGCGGGGAGCCAGAGACAGACTGAAATGAAGGACTTTAAATTGATACGCAGTTCCCTCAAATGCAAATCTAAAAAGCCGCCTGTAACGTGGTGCAATTGGTTACATGAAGTACGCATCCTTCAGATCTATTGACGCAAATCAGTCCAAAGGATGGATGTGCGATAAGATCTGTTTCTGAGTTAACATTTTTAATGGGCGTGTTACGAGCACGTGATTCAAGCATCTGAGAACTAGAATGTGCCGAAGCCCACCATCCTTCTCCAGAACAAGTAAATAACGGCTGTAAATCCCATGGTGTGTGTTGCAGTATGTGCACGCAACACCGGCATATCGTGTCAGAATGCCAGTAAAAGCTTGCCACGCGTCCGCGTAATGGGACAAAGGGCAATTTGGTATGTTCATAATATGATATAATGCACGCTCACCATTGGGAAGCGGTTGCGCAGAATGTGAGGCTTTGAAGAGGGAAAGCTCTTTATTGAAAAAGTGTGAGCATCTCGTGCGAGCACTGTAATCTTTTTGCAACCTTTGTATGTTCATACATGATATAATGCGCCGCTCAACATTGGGAAGCGGTTGTGCATAATGTGTGGGCTTTGGAGTAGGAAAGCCCTTATTGAAAAAGTGTGAGCATCCCGTGCGAGCGCTGTACTCTTTTTGCAACCTTTGTATGTTCATACATGATATAATGTGCCACTCACCATTGGGAAGTGGTTGTGCATAATGTGCAAACTTTATTTCATGTGATTAATGTGAGACACAGAAAACAACATATTGAACAACATTTTGAACAACAATATTCCTTTCTCGACAAACAGCAGTGGGGAAGAGGGGAACAGAGGGGGGTTTCCCGTCGGCACAGGGTTTGTGCTGAGGCGGCTGTATTCATTTGGGCCACAGCTTGTGTGGCTTTACCAGCAGCTCGGCGGCGACATTTGGTGATGCTGAGGCAGGTGGTGTGGGGTTTTTAGCTGGGCGCTGGACTGAGACAGAGCGGGAGCGAGCTAGATGTGATAAAGTACTGCTCCGTTTTGGCATAAAATGTCTCATAGCCTGTGAGTGTTGCTGAGTCGTGACGTAGCACTCAGCAATTCTAGTCACAGAGCCTCCGAAATGGCCAGCTGGAGACACCGGAGCATCAAATAGAGCTACTTTTCCCGCGTCACGCATTTCTGTGATGGTCAGCCAGATGTGACGATCCAAAAACACCAGATTGCTCATTGACTTCCGCAGGAGCACTGGCCTCTTCTCGTTCGGCGGTTCTGACGCTACGCTGATAACACACGAACATCACCCAGACGTCTATTTGATGTGTGTGTTTACATCTGGAAGATGTATTTTTTAGGTTGTTTGCTCATCTGTAATATGTCTATAAGATGTTTCCTCTCGGATGTCAATAAGACATTCAGTAGATGTCTTTGAGATGTTTATGATTAAGAATGTTAGTAAATCTGATCTTTTTAAGATGTTTAGCAGATGTTCATTAGATTATAATGCTTTCCAAATGAAAATATGTAAAACAGACATCTCAGAGACGTACGTGTGCTATCTGGGTAAGGATGATGACGATGTCATGTCTCTCGCTGCATCAGGCGAGTGGTCAGTGGATGACGCAACCGCCCCTTCCCCCAGTGAGGTTCAGTGAGAGCCAGTCAAGAGTTACAGCTGCTGCCGACACACAAACTCCATGTAATCCAGGTCAAGTGGAGTTCTCAAAAGTGCTCTCTCACAGAGAAGTTGCTCCAAAATATGGTGCTTCAGAATGTGCTGCAGGATAAAGACCAAAATATAATTGAAACAAGCAACAAATATTACAAAGTAATAAGTGATCACCTAATGATCTTAACCCTTTAATGTTTTTTTTTTTTTTTTTTGTTTTTTTTTCAGTGAGGGCAACATATATTTGAGAGGCTGTGGGGAATGACTGTAAGTGGGCCAAATATCTTACAAGAATATTTAAAAGAGATCTGCAGTACAGGTCAAGTGAATTGGAATAAAGGCTCTGGCATTACTTCACGATCTTTATCTAGCATCGTGGCGTACTGTGAGAAGGCCACAGACCTTGAAATAAATGGTCATATCTTTTACTTGTTATTATCATGGGAGAAACTGTGAGATTGAAAATAAAAACAGTATTTATAATAGTGTGAAATTGAATTTTTTGAGTCTTGGAAAATGTCTAAAGAAGTCTAATATACCCCTGGTGCAGTAAACTACAGCTATTAATTACAATTTAGGCACAATTTAGGCCTAAACACATAGCTGTGGGTGATGTGTAGGTAGGAAACCTTGTACAAGGGATGGAAAGCATAATAAAACACAATCAACTACTCATAATGACAAGACAGCAATATCTAGGCTGATAACAAAAAATGCTTTCTCTAAAATGTTTATATTTATTTGTACACTCATTTACTTTTTTATCTAAAGTGACATACAGTATGCAAACTAAAGATAGTCACCTTATAGCAACTTTGAAATCAGTGGTTTAAAGTCACCAATGTAGACGCAAACATGTTGCAATCTCCTGTTACTAAGGCTATGATTTATTTTCCTGGGCTTACAACCTTTCAATTAATTATAAAGTGCCTTACAACTGCAATGAAAAAAGTCAGATTGTATATTATATTATATTATGTATAAATAAATAGCAGTTCTTACATTTCTATCGTAACATCACAGGAATGCAACTATTAACTAGTCAACTTCCTATTTTTAAAGTGTCTAGCAAAGATACACAGTACTTACATACATTATATAACATTAAATCAGCCCTGTTATTATATGAAGAATTAGCAACAAATAAAGTAAATATAGCTACAAGCAGCAATACCGGGGTCAAGCCAATTATCGGCACCATGAGCAGCAAAAGAAGCTCTGTGACATGTTTTTGGTTAGAGTCCGATGAATAGTGTATGAGGAGTTAGAAAAAGTCAACTTTCAATCATAAAAACCCCATTTATTTTAAAAATAACTAAAAATAGCTACTTCTTCAAATTTTTTCCAGTATATGGCACTGTTCTGAAACTGCTCAGGTAGTATCTGGGCATGATGGTTATCATGCAGTAAAGTGTTCAAGAGTTATAAGCCAAAATAGCAATTTTTCTATCTCCTGATCAGTAGGGAGCAGTGTGCCAAAACACTGCAGGTAACCTCAGGGTCTAATGATGATGACACGTACCAAGTTTCGTCCCAATCCCTCAAAGCGTTGCGGAGACACACCCTCAAATTCAATTTTGCGCGTACTTTGTCAAATTCATTGAAGCGCCATTCGAAATGCTATGGTTTATCAAAATTCTGTGAATACCTTTTTGTTGTGAGTGCCTCTAGATGATGCAGGCCAATTTTCTTGCAAATTGGACAAACAGTCTAGGAGGAGTTCGAAAAAGTAGGTTTTCAAAACATTTAAAAATGGCGGACAGGAAGTTTGCTCGATCATGACATAATTGGTATCATTGTGCTTGGCATGAACCATGGAATCTATCAAGACCAGTCTTATGACAGTAGGCAAAAGGAGTCAATAGCTATTAACATTTTTAGAAATAGCATTATAATTTTTGACCACAAGGTGGCACTGTCCAGAAACTTTTTGAGTCCCTTCAGAGCATGGTGCCAAAAACACATACCGTGTTTCATAACAATATGCCAAGTCATTCGTAAAAGACAGCATTTTATGACTAAATTCAAAATGGCCGACTTCAAAATGGCCAACATAGGAATTTTTCATATCGTTGGACTCGCTATACCCCACTGAATCTAATGAGACCAATTTGACGATTTTATGACAAACTGTTCAGAAGTTTTAAGCAAAAATTTGCTTTTTTCATATCTCGTGACCACTAGGTGGCACTGTTCCGAAACTGAGCAGGCACCCTCGAGTCATGGTGCCTATGACAAATAATAAGTTTCGTATGAATAAAGCAATTACGGAGATGTCCATTTTTGTCAAATTTGTTGAAGCGCCATACAAAACAGTTTGGTTTATCAAAATTCTGTGAATAACTTTTTGTCGTAAGTGCCTCTAGATGATGCAGGCCAATTTTCATGCAAATCGGACAAACGGCCTAGGACGAGTTAGAAAAAGTAGGTCAAAATGGCCGAAAATTATGTCATAGGGCCAAGGAATCAGATGAAAAAATAATTTTGTTTCTAGAACTCACGGTTCAAAAGTTATTAACATAAACATAAGTGCAAATTTGGGCAGTTGGTGGTGCTAGTGGGTCTGAGGTAGAGACGCCAAATTTGCTGTGGTAACAGATCAGAATGTCCTCTATCTGTGTGCCAAATTTCATAATTGTTCCGCAAGCGGTTCTATGGGCTACCATAGACTCGAGCGGAAGGAGATTATTAGGGGCTTGACCCCTAATAATGACTCACATGCAGAGTGTCCCTTGATGAAGCCTTATCTCTCGTGAAGAACAGGTGAGTTCGTTATGGTTCTTCGAAATAAAAGGGAGCCAATCACAATTAACTTCCTGGAAAAGGGAATAACCAATGATAGTTGAGGTTACACACAAAACAGCAAGAGACCACCCCACGACTGACAAAATTAAAAGGTGTTTGCGCTAGCAAAGTTTGAAGAATGATTTTGCTCACGGAAGCTTGTATTGCATGTGCAGGAGTATGGCAAGCCACACTGGAGATTTTGTGCGCACGACTGTTTAAAACGAGCGTGTGGGTTCTTCCTTTTTCCTCACGTGGCTTTAATCTATAGGGCGCGTGGATTATTGGCATTGATTTGCCGCCATAATTTCATGGTATATTCTGTGAAAACAAGTTTTAATGTCTTATGCAGTTTTTCTTCTCGTGCAGATTTATCTTATTTTAAGAATGTTTAGATATATTTTACTGGAAAATAATATAAAAACACTGATTTTGTTTCAAGAAATTTATGTTCTGCAGCACAACACTTATGTAAGCAATTCAGCGATTAACTACTTAAAATGTTTCAGTCCTTGAAGGAAAGTCATATGGTCCTTTTTGATTTGCCTGTAAAAGTGACAGACTCGGTCTAATTAATTAAACAACTGGCTCCCGCTGCTCAAGAGCTGGAATGGTTGAGGATCCTTTTATTGGCTGACATCACAGGCATTAGCTGCTTCTTCTTCTTTTTTTATTTTTTATCTTGCTTTCCAATGGGAAACATGGTCCCCTGTTCTTTCATTTCCTTTCTTTCCTGCTTACTTGCCTTTTCTCATCAACTCCCTGAGCAAATACAATAAGTATCCATATGTGACAGCAAATAGCAGCAGAGGGAACAGTTGGGACTGCACAAAATGAAAGAAGAGATAATATCAAGACATACAATGTGGCCACTTCACATATGCGATAGGTCATCTAAACACAAGTGGCTTAATTGAAAGCTTCTGAAACTGAAGTACAAAAGATCTTTATGAATCTTTTAAAATATCTCCACCCCAATTTTACACACAGCTGTATAGAATTCCAAATCCATTATAAATAATGCTGCAAAAGGAAAATTGAAGCATGCTGCAGGAACACCTCATGGATAGGAACTGTTCCATACAAACTGGCATGTAAAAATGCATAAGTAGAGGAGGAAGCCTAAAAATTATCATATCATGTTATGTGAATCCATTTAATTCTGTTTGTTTTAAGTTGAATGGATAGTTAGCACAAAACTGAAAATTATGCTATTACTTACTCACCCTGTTGTTTTTTCGTATGACTTTCTTTTCTTCCATTGAATGCAAAAGGAGATGCTAGGCAAAATGACAACATCAGTCACCTTTCACTTTTATTTTATGGAAAAAGATGCAATGAAAATAAATGGTTACTGAGGTGAACATTTCGCCTAACATCTCCTTTTGTTTTCCACACAAGAAAGAAATGCATAGGGGTTTGGAACAACATGGGGGTGAGTCAATAACTATAAAAAAATTAGTGAACTACTGTATCCCTTTAAGTTGGCTTTAAACCATATATTGTATTGATTTATACAAATCATAGTACTGCTGACCACAGTTTAGCTATATGAGTCCCATTAGGCAAGAGATCTTAAAGTTTGTCAATAGTGAGTCCTTAAATTCTTCTTGTGAACACATTTAGGGAATATTTATGTCACTACACAAAACAAGAAAAGAAATGTGGAACATAATTCTTTTGGTTTTTTATTTACACTATCCAACAAGCTCTCCTGGTTTACCTTACAACAAAGGAACAACAAAGAACACAAAGCTGTTTAGTTTACTTACAAATAAGGAAATATAAGAAAACAAATTATGAATTTATTCATGCAGAAAATGTTTGCGCATGTGTGCTTACATTAAACATCAGAAGGCAGGTTTAAGACTATCTAAGAGTAATCCCAATAATAATTAAAAAAAAATATTCCTAATAAAAGACATGACTTAAGATTTTGTATCTGTGCTGTTATTTCCAGGATTTGAAGCGAAAAGAAAAAATCTTTGGTCCTCTGCTGCACTCTGGTGACCGTCAAACACACTTGTTTGGACAATTTGCATTATTTTGTAAAGCAATAACACAAGTAAAATATAAATCCTGACTTCAGCCTCTTGTTCCAGGGGAAAATTATGAATGCTTGTTAAAAGGATAGTTCACCCCAAAATTTTAATTCTTTCATCACTGACTCGCCCTCATGCCATCCCAGATGTGTATGACTTTTTTTCTTTTGCTGAACACAAATTAAGATTTTTAGATGAATATTTCTGCTCTGTAGGTCCTCACAATTCAAGTGAATGGTGGCCAGAACTTTGAAGGTCCAAAAAGTAGATAAAGGCAGCATAAAAGTAACCCATAAGACTCCAGTGGTTAAATCCATATCTTCAGAAGCGATACGATAGGAGTGGAGGAGAAACAGATCAATATTTAAGTCTTTTTATTTACTATAAATTCTCCTTCCTGCCCAGTATATGGCACGAAGAATGTGAATCGCCAAAAACAAAATAAGAACGTGGAAGTGAAAGTGGAGATTTATAGTAAAAAAGGACTTAAATATTAATCTGTTTCTCACCCACAGCTATCACTTCTGAAGATATGGATTTAACCACTGAAGTCATATGGATTACATTTATGATACCTTTATATGCTTTTTGGACCTTCAAAGTTCTGGCCACCATCCACTTGCATTGTAAGGACCTACAGAGCTGAGATATTCTTCTAAAATTCTTTGTTTGTGTTTAGCAGAAGAAAGAAAGTCATACACATCTGGGATAGCATGAGGGTTAGTAAATGATTAGAGAATTTTCATTTTTTTAGTGAACTGTCCCTTCAAGACCAAAATGTATCTGTACACTTAAAGGGATAGGTTAGCAAAAAACACAAAAACACACACACACACACAAAAACAACAACAACAACAATGAACATTCTGTCATCATATACTTGCCCTCATAGATTTGTTCCAAATCTATGTGATTTTCTTCTGTTGAACAGAATGTTAGACTCAGTCACCATTCAGTTTCATTGCATCTTTTTTCCAGGCTAACATCTCATTTTGTGTTGCACAGAAGAAAGTCATATGGGTTTGAAACAACATAAAGGTGAGTAAATGATGACATAATTTTTTGGTGAAGATATGATCTACACTTTGTGGCTGCTATAATATTAAAATAGTGTTTTGTTCTTTATTCAAATGTATTTAGGATCAGCCTCATTCATGATTTTCATCCAGTTTTAAGCTGTTTTCTTTAGATCCTATGGCTCCCCGTCTTTCTTTTCCTCTTTGGTCACTTCCTGCAACTTTTCCTCCTCTATTGTTTCCTTCTTTTCCTTGTCTTCTTCTGACTTCTCTTTTTCTGTCTCTCCCTCTTTCTTCTCCATCTCCTCTTCTTTAACCTTCTCTGTGTCTTCCATCTTCTCCTCCTCTTCTTCTTCATCCTCCACCTCCTCCCCAGCATAACGCTCAATCTGAACAATTCGCTGTTTGATATTTTTCCGTGTTTCCTCGTGTTCTGCCATCAATTTGGTCACCTTGGTCTGCATGATCTGCAGCGTGTTGTAAATTTGGTTTACACGGCCTTCTAAATCCCGCTCATCTGGCTTCAGTTTTGAAGGATCCAGCTCCAGCAGACCATCCTTCAACAGAATCTGTCTCCCTTTATCCTCCAGCATAGTCTTTGCATCAGGATATTCTGTCAGAGCCTCCATTAGATCATCTTTGGACAGGCAGAAAAGGTCTGAGTATCCAATGCTACGAATATTGGCGGTTCTCCGATTCCCAGCCTTGCTACCCTTTATGTTCAAAATGCTGATCTCGCCAAAGTAGCTCCCATCACCAAGGACGACAAATTGAGTGACACCATCATCAGCTACCACAGCAAGCTTTCCTTCCTTTATGATGTACATCTCCCGTCCAATGTCACCCTTGCGACAGATGTAGTCACCCGGGCTGAAGACTTGAGGACGTAGCTTCAGCACCAACTCTATCAGCAGCCCAGCTTCACAGTCTGCAAATATCCGCACCTTCTTGAGCGTATCTAAGTGTACGTTCATGGCTATCTCCGACCGTAATTTGTCTGGCAAGTATCTCAGCACCTCTCTTTCATCTTGAGCTTTCTTATTAGTCCAAAGGTAGTCAAACCACTTGATGACACGGTTTTCTAATTCATTGCTGACATGACGTGCATGCATGTATTGTTTAATGTTGTCAATCCGTGACTGGAACTGAGCCTGGGCTGCGTTCATGTTTGAGATCATGGTAGCAATATTACCCACAATGGTGGCAAAGATCAGGACGCCCACCAGGAAGTCAACTACATGGAAGAGGAATTCAGAGTCCAGCTCAGGAGAGGGCGTCTCTCCAATGGTGGTAAGGGTAAGCGTGGACCAGTAGAGGCTGAATGCATATTTTCGCAACAGCTCTCCAAACTCAGGTTCAGTAAGAGCGGGGTACACCCATGCGTCTGATCCAAACCCAATGGACTTGGAGAAGGAGAAGTAGAGGCATGCATTCCAATGGATGATGATGATTATGTACATGACCAAGGTGCAGATTCTGAAAATGTTGGGGTAGTTGGTCATAGTTTCTGAGATATTGAAGAACTCAAACATGCGGTTCAGGCGGAGCAACTTGTTTATGCGGATCTCCGGGTAGTCTAAGCCCAAAACGAAGTAAAAAATGTCTGTGGGCAGCATTGAGATGACATCAATACGGAACTGGAGACTGTCTGTGTACTGCTTGAGAAGGAGCTTTTCATCTTTGATGAGCAAGCCCTGTTCCAGGTAACCTGTTTAAAGAAAGGTACCATGAAATCAGTTGTATGTTTTCACAGGCTTTGACTTTTGTTTTTTAAAGGAAAATTCTAACCCAGACTTCACCTGTTCGTGCTCTAAAGGCCATGTCAGCCAAGTAAAGCAGGTCAGAGGTGTAGTCCAGGATGAACCACATCAGCAGATATCTATGCTGGAGTTCTTCAAAGCAGGCTCTATGCACAGAAACAAAACAGCAAACACATTACTATATAAAGGGATAGTTCACCTAAAAATGAAAATAATGTTTTTTACTGCCCCTCTTTTTATTCCGAACTCATAAGACTTCCTTCCTTCTGTGTGGAACACAAAAGGAGATGAAAGCAGAAAGTTACCTTTTCTATTTTTTGCATACATTTTTCATGCAATGAAAGTTAATTGTGACTGAGGCTGTCAGTTTCTGACATTCTGCCAAACATCTGCATCTGTGTTTCATAGAAGAAAAAAAGTCATGTTCCAGAACAACATGAGTTACGGCAGAATTTTCATTTTGGGTGAACTATCCCTTTAGATGAATTGTTTACACAACGGTTTTTACTATTTGAACAGTTGACCAAGAGTCTAGTAAACAATGCTTCTAAAATGCAAAGATTTTGTTTATTTTGTTTGATTTTGAGACTGAACAGATGTTGTTGATTTTATTTATATACATATACGAGCATGAAAGACTAGTGACTGTTAGGGAGCACACTGCAGAGATGAAAAACCGTAGATATCTTCAATTTGTATTCTTCTCTCGTCTTATCCTTGGTAACCTAGTCTTATTAAAACATGAAATACTAATTCTTACCTTGCAATGATAACTGTCCAATTGTACATGACAGGAATGGTAATTATGAGCAGCCATTGATAGTACAGGAGTCCCGCTGGGTTAATCACAAATACCTCTTTAGGCCTTGAGAAAATGAAGTTCATTGAAGAATAATCAATAGTAATTACTTTGAACTTGAAAATCACTAATTAGAAATGACTGAAAAAATAATACTAACCCCTCCTTTTTATCTTTTTCCTTTTCCTTTTCTTTTTCCTTCTCTTTCTCTTTTTCTTTCTCATTTTCTTTCTCCTTCTCATCTTTTTCTTTTACCTTCTTTTTTTCCTTCTCTTTCTTTTCTTTTTTCCTACAGGAATGGCAAAAAATGTTTATAACAGTAAACCACATTTCATGGACATGACTGAAATGAGACAACTGCACATGAAAAAAAGTTGACTACTAATAGACCTACTCTTTCTTCTCCTTTTTTTGTTTTTTCTCTTTTTTCTTTTTCTTCTTTTCTTCCCTATGAAGAGAAAAAAACATAATTGCCATGAATACATAAACATGATACAAATGTGTTTATTTAAATATTTTTTTAGGCATGAATACAGATTATATAACTGTATACCTACTTATTCATGTGATTAACTAATCAGCCAGTCATGTATTGCAATGTATAAAGTCATGCAGATACAGGTCAGGAGCGTCAGTTAATGTTCACATCAACCATCAGAATGGGGAAAATTTTGACTGTGGCATGACTTTTGGTGCCAGATGAGCTTGTTTGAGTATTTCTGTAACTGCTGATCTCCTGGGATTTTCACGCACAACAGTCTCTAGAGTTTACTCAGAATGGTGCCAAAAGCAAAAAACACCCATGAGCATCAGTTTTGTGGGCAGAAATCCCTTGTTGATGAAAGAAGTCAATGCAGAATGGCCAGACAGGTTCGAGCTGACAGAAAGGCTATGGTAACTCAGATAACCACTCTGTACAATTGTAGTGAGCAGAATAGCATCTCAGAATGCACAACACGTCGAACCTTGAGGCAGATGGGCTACAAGAAGTAGAACCCGACGTGGTCTTCTACTGTTGTAGCCTATTCGTCTCATGGTTTGACATGTTGTGCATTCTGATATGCTATTCTGCTCACTACAATTGTACAGAGTGGTTATCTGAGTTACCGTAGCCTTTCTGTCAGCTCGAACCAGTCTGGCCATTCTCCGTTGACCTCTCTCATCAGCAAGGCCTTTCTGTCCGCAGAACCATCGCTCAGTGGATGTTTTTTGTTTTTGGCACAATTCTGAGTAAACTCTAAAGACTGTTGTGTGTGAAAATCCCAGGAAATCAGCAGTTACAGAAATACTCATACCAGCCCGTCTGGCAAATGACTGAGATCACGTTTTTTTCCCCCATTCTGATGGTTGATGTGAACATTAACTGAAGCTCCTGACCCAAATATGCATGATTTTATACATTGCACTACACGATTGGCTGATTAGGTAATCGCATGAATAAGTACATAGTGAGTGTATATATATTAAGTTAAATTAATTATATACTAAGTGATCTCTAATTACTCATCATTGTTGTTGCTGTTGTTGGCGTTAAATAGGCGTCCTAGACTAGGAACAGAAATTGGTTCTTCACTGCACTCATCAACCTCCATTATCGGAGACACTCGGGGTGGAACTGCAATACCTCGTGATGTAGGTACAACAGTCATGATTTTCCCCTGGAACAAGAGGCTGAAGTCAGGATGTACTGTATATTTTACTTGTGTTATCTTGTTTAAGAAATAATGCAAATAGTCCAAAATGGACAAGTAGAGACACTAAGAGGTAAAAATGATCACAAATTCACAGCAAACTCACCTGCTTTTTTCCCTTTAACCGCAATCCCTTCCCATTCTCACTCAGTCAGAAGAATCTCCAGGCCCCACAGAATTATAGACCTTCAGCACCGACTCAAATGAAAATACATCATATTAAAGCTAGTGTTTTCAAAGAAGGAGTATGCTGGTGGTTCATTTGTTCTGTTTGTGCTCTGTAATGATGTCTGAGTCTCGTATGACCCTGAGAAGGATTTGGAGATTAATGAGAGACTAGAGTGACAATAACAGTCTCCTCCCTGCTTTTTTGAATAGCACATAATTTATACTCTCTCCAACAAAAGTTGAAAGTCTGTGGGTGAGGTTCATCATTATGCAATTACAGTGAAATGGAGAATTTTGAAAGTCAGTTATCCTTTCACACTCGATATTCAAAACTGATTTGATGCTCATGCTTGAATGGTTTACCTATTACCAGAGTAACTCAAGCATAAGGTATATCTGACAGACTACATTTGTTGGTAGTGTTTATTTAACTAACTGTAATTCCACTGTAGCTTTACAGTCTACACATTATACTGCTGTCATTTGTAAGTGTGCTTGCTAGAGTAAGAGAGACTGACCCTGTGTAGCAACACATCTGCCAAGTCAGCACTCTTCCATAGATCCCTCTTTATCCTATTAAAACAAACCTGCCAGCCTTATTACCTTTCACAGCCATCCACAGCTTTATTAAAAGCCTACAAGAACAATAGTTGCAAGGCCTTTTTTTGTTGCATACACTTTGTGTGTTCGTACATTTGTACTGTGTATGTTGTTAAAAATACAGTACAGTGAAATTCAAAAGCTTTATTCCACTTGTGAAAATTCTTCTATTTTGTATATTTTAATTTAATACAATGTTTATATAAATTATATTATCAGCATAACAAATTGAGTGAAAATTGGAATTGAAAAATGTATGTAATTTTCAGATTTATTTTTGTTTGTTTGTTTTAGCATTTGGTATGCCCCTCATTTGCTGTAATGACATGATGCACTCAAGCTTACATGGACTCTCCAAGTTTATGCAAAATCTGATGATCCAGCATGTTTCAAAGAGCATCTTGTGTGCTTCAATGCAAGCAAGGAAATCTGACCTTTTGTGCAAAGAAGATAACACAGTTGAATGTCTCAAATTTGCTTATTTGATTATTGAGTGTCCTAGAAATAGTGCAGAACTTTTATTTTTATTCATATTTTACGTTATAACTTTTTGTTTGTTTTAAATTTGTCAAAATCCTGTAAATACTAATAATCTCAAACTTTTTGTCAAAATTTTATTTTACTATTCTTACTAGTTTTAATTAAGTTTCCATTTCTCTCTAAAAAAAAAAAAAAAAAAAAAAAAAAAAAAAACCATTTAAATTGTCCTAATTAAAAACTTGAAATGTCACATTTTGGAATCATAACTGAAATATATACACTCATGACCACTTTATTAGGAACACCTGTTCACCTACTTATTCATGCTGTTATCTAAACAGCCAATCATGTGGCAGCAGTGCAATGCATAAAATCATGTTCACATCTACCATCAGTATAGGGAAAACATTTTATCAGAATAGCATCTCAGAATGCACAACTTGTCTAAGCTTGAGGTGGATGGGCTACAACAGCAGAAGACCATGTCAGGTTCCACTTCTGTCAGTCAAGATCAGAAAACTGAGGCTTCAGTGGGCCTACCATCTGTGTACTTCTGCAGAATTGAGATTCATCAGACCAGGCTATGTTTTTTCCAGTCTTTAAAGGGATAGTTCACCCAAAAATGAAAATTCTGTCATCGTTTACTCAACTTCATGCCATCCCAGATGTGTATGACTTTCTTTCTTCTGCTGAACACAAACAAAGATTTTTAGAAGAATATCTCAGCTCTTTAGGTCCTTACAATGCAAGTGAATGGTGACTAGACTTTCAAGCTCCAAAAATCACATAAAGGCAGCATAAAAGTAATCCATACAACTCTTGTGGTCAAATTTTTGTCTTCTGAAGCGATGTAATCACTTTGGGTGAGAAACAGGTGAACTAATATTAAAAAAAAAAAAAAAACATTTTTTCTTTTTTTTTTGAAAAAATAACAATTATTATTTACTGTAAAAATCTATATAGTTTTAATTCTTATAACTATTGTTGTTGTTGTTTTATTGTAGCTGGTTGATAGTTGTGATTTGTGTGAAGTGTTGTGATTAGTAAGGTGATTATTGTTACCTCTGGTGAAGTTGGAGCTTGTTAAATTTAAGACATTTTTCAATACTCAGTTGTATTTTACAAAAGGCAGATCTCTTTATTCCAGATTTATATTAATGAAATCCCACATTTTCAATGTGGTTTCAGGGTTTTGGAGCCCACTGTATGTTGGTTTCATTTGTTTACATTTTGTATATTTTGTGTTCAGTGATACATTTCCAAATTTCCATATGTATTTTATGGAAATGTTTGAAATCAGACTATTCCTCACAACAAAATATAATTTTGTGTTTTTATCCACCTTTTATTTTATTTTTCCAAAGAGTTACATAATTACACTTTGGTTGATTAAAGAGACATTTAATTGCAGTTACACACACACACACACACACACACACACACACACAAAAATTGGTAAGACATTAAGAGAGAAGAAATAGCACAGAGAAAGGACATATAACATACAACGCTGTTCATAGCAGTGTTTGGCTCAATCCTTACAATGAGGTTAATAGAAAATATTATCAGCCAAGAAACATTTTCGTACACAACACAACAGGAATGTGCCTAATTTTGTTCCAGCAAGCCAGTTATACAGCCATTTAGTCTAGCCCAATCCCTGTGCTATAATGTTCAGACCATAGAGGTGTAGTTTTACAGTAATGTCAACAATTGGTCAGGATCATGGGGCGGAGCTTGTGATCATCTCACTTACTACACGGTCAAACCAGCACCAGGAGCTTCAGCCACTAACACCTGCTCTCCACCAGTGGCAACCTCAGGCCCCACCATAGTGGTGTCGATTTCCACTGTGACTGAAGGTTCCTGGGGGATGAGGGCCGGATCAACGGTGGCAGCAGCAGTAGCAATGATGTCAGGAGCAGGGTCAACAGCAGTAACGGGAATGTCCATGGCAACATTGACAGGTAGGATTTCATTTGCAACACCAGCATCTACAGCTGGAGCTCCTCCAGTAGGCTCAGGTGCAGCTTCAGCCCCAGCCTCAGCCCCCTCTGTGGCCTCTGCCCCCTCCGGCACTGCTGCCTCCTCCCCCCCTTCTGCCTCATCTGAATTCAATGGAGCAGCCGGCTGGGCAGGCTGGTAGCCATAGGGAGGGTAAAACCCACGAAACTGTGGCTTGGGTAACAGAAAAGAGAAACATGATGGAGCAAGGAAATTAGACAGTACTGACGTTTGACAATGTTTGCTCAGACAGAGCTAATAAAATGAAATAGCCTACTGCTCCTTCCTCGTCTGACCCATCTCCTCTCTGTGCCAGTAGAGCGGGGTTGAAAAAGAAGTGCTGGAAGAAATGTTCTTGTTTGGATCAATGCTGATTACATTCTCAACACAAAAGGAATTAACAAAGAACTTTCAAGAACATGCCTTATGTACCACTTTAAGTACAAACATTAAAGGTGAAGTGTATAATTTTTTTAATAATTAAGATTTTGTTATCCGAGCTTAATATGCAGAGACAACTATAAGTAAGCCATTCGTAGGTTAAATTTCCTTGAAAAGTGTAAACACTTTTGACCATGACTTTATGGCTTTGTCTGTTAGAGGCTTACAACCAGCCTGACATAGCAACATTGACTTAACCAATGGCATGTTTAAAGGAATATTCCTGGTTCAATACAAGTTAAGCTCAATTGAAAGTATTTGTGGAATAATATTAATTACCACAAAAATGTATTTAGACTTGCCCCTCCTTTTCTTTTAAAAAAAAAAAAGAAAAAAGAAAAATTCTGGGTTCCAGTGCTGCACTTAAAATGAAAGTGAATGGGGCCAATCAGTAAATGTTAAAATACTCACTATTTCAAAATTATAGCCTCAAGATATAAACAATATGTGTGGTAACATGATTTTAGTGTGATAAAATCGCTTACTAAACTTTTCTGTGAAAAGTTATAGCCAATTTTACGACGTAAAGTCAACAAATCCTAAAATCACTGTATAAACTATGATATACATGATCTTTACAGCTCATATAATACATGAGTTTAAACAGAAGAATAAATGTAAGTACTTTTATAAAATTATAAGCTTTACATTTCTGCCTTTAAACCCACCAAAAATTGGCCCCATTCACTTCAACTGTAAAGTGCCTCATTTGAATTTCTCCTTGAATTTTTAAAGAAAAGGACAGACAAGTCGAAATTATTTTTTTGTGGTAGTCAACATTATGCCACAAATGCTACTGATTGAGCTTAACTTGCTTTGAACCCGTAATATTCATTTATTTTTTATTATTATTATTTTAGCAATTCTGTTTACCAGATGCCATTCGCAGCAGTGAGATATGATTAATTTATCCCAAGAATAAAATCATCCAAATACATTGAATTATCAAGATAAAGCAAGTAATATTCATCTGGTAATATGATCTCAACATGGCAGTGCTTATAAATGTGCGCCCAGTACCATATGTATGTATAAAACTGCTTTTTCTGACTGATATGACTAGAGTCTTCATCTCAAGTGAGTGTATATCATTTTAAACATCTTTTTCAACTATTGCTATTTCTTTCTGTTTCAAAGTTTAGCAATAAGCTACAAAAAAATAAAAATAAAATAAAAATACAGAGTGCACCTTTAATTATCACTCTGTAGTTTAGGCTATGAAATCAGTAGCTAAGCTAAAAGCTAAGCTAAAATTACTCTGTTTATTTGTTTACAATGGCCACTGGCTATTTCTCAACAAAACAAACTAGACAACAATACATAGCTATATTTATTGTGGGGTTCACCTGTGTGAAGTGTTGCATACCCTGATTAACCATACATTGCTTCTTATGTAGAATGTTTAGTAAAAGCATGTTGCTAACCTGCTCTGGTCTTTGAGGCAAAACCTGAGGCTGGGCCTGTAAAAAAGGAGAGACGTTTTCATTAATCCAGCAGTTAAAACTGCCCCATTGAGCAATAATTATGTGCAATTCACAGTCAAGGCTTTTTATTTTTATCCAACACATCCAACCTCTTCTGCCATTACATTCCCTTGCACTGTATAAAACAGATTTGTATTTCGATTTGCACTATGTATGTTTATGTGTGTATGTATGTATGTATGTATGTGTGTATATGTGTGTGTGTATGTATATATATATATATATATATATATATATATATATATATATATATATATATATATATATATATATATTTGTCTTATTGTGTATTCTATTTATACTTTATTTTCTATTCAATTTCTTTATTTTTTTATTTTTTTATTTTTTATTATTTTTTATTATTATCTATGTCTTGTTGCTGTTTTGTATTGTTGTGCACTGGAAGCTCCTGTCACCAGGACAAATTCCTTGAATGTGTAAGCATACTTGGCAATAAAGCTGATTCTGATTCTGATACTGATTCTAAATAAAATGACTTCAAAAAAGCAACAATGAATATTATATAAGTGATATGATAGAATGAGCACTTACATCAACAGGTGCAGGCGCTGCTGGTGCTGCCTGTAAGAAACAGTGTCATTAGTTCAATTTTGTATTTGCGCTATTGTAGGAAACAGTGTTGTCTTGAGTTGATGTGAAATGTACTCTATAAGTGTTTAACATACAGGCTGTTGAGCAGGCGAAGCAACAGCACCAAAACCCTGCAAATATACGGGTCATATTATGTTCATATTATTAAATGCTATGTTTACTGGTTTATCTTCATCTCCATCATGATTTTGTAGTCTCTTACCTGTTGCTGCAGCTGTCCTAACATTCTGTAGAGTTCCATCAACTGCAATGCTGTGTTAGCATGTCCAGTTATCCCCTCCTGCAGGACAGTAAGCACAGTATGCATAATGCAATACATTAGGCCATACATTACTGTCTATTTTAATAATGCACAGGGGTCTTACCTCATTGCTGCCACTGTCAGGAGCCTGAAAGTAAAATCAAAAAGAAGAGGAAAATGTCAGAAATGTGTTCTGAAATTATTTAAGAAATCTTTACAAAAAGACTATGTTATGCCAACTTGAACTGAGGTGTGGAGAAGAGAACTTCTTACAGGGGCAGCTAGCGAGGAGCCCAGCAAACACATCAGGAATGCAAAAGCTTTCATATTGTTCCTCTGACACAGAGAGAAAAAGCATATTGAAATACTTAAGACACTAAATGATCATTGCTGTTGATCAAATGATCAAAACTGTTAGGACAATATGCATTCATTTAACTTTTAAACAACAGGCAATGTAAGCTAGAAAGCTAGAAATTGTAAAGACCTTACCTCTCTTGGAAATCACAAGAACAACTTCTTGGATTTTAAGGTGGAATGCATAACTACTGAGCATGGATGCAATATATACTCAGCAGCTCCTGAAACAAACCAATCACATGTTAGAGCGAAATCTATTTTTTCTTTAAAACATCCTTATTCATTAAAACAGGGTTGGAATTAGAATGTTAATGACCCATAATGTGTAATTATACACTGTGAAATTCTGCTTGGTGCGCAATTCTTCAAAAAGAAAGAGAGTAAACGAAAAGTTGTCTACCCAACCCTGCAGACAGGAGGATGTCTGTCTGTGGTGTCTATTTGATGGTGAAGTTGGTTAGATACATGTGACTTAAAAGTTCCCCTACCAAATTCACCAATCTAATTAAAATAGATCTTCACAATGATGCCAAAGCTCAAATAATGCATTCTTCTGAACTCTTAAATAGAGACTTAATCTATCTTCTTTTGCTGATTCATCTAGAGATAGACATTGTTGTAAATCATTTGGCACCTCATTGTTGCGACCACACTGACTGCTTCTATACTGTTGTGTTCGTCTGTGTTTCTTCCCTACTCTGTGGTTTGGAGCCTTACAAGGATTGATATGTCTTACAGTACACTTAAGTGACACTTCAGTCATTATGTGCAGTCAGATCCAGGGTGTCTTCCATCTGATAAGAATGTGAAGATAAAAGGTTTATAGATATCAGCAGTAACATTATTAGCCTGTTATTGTTTCATTCCATAGTAGAGAGATCTTACTAACTTAGATAATGCAAATCATGGAAAAGTTGCTTTCATATACTTTTGACATTATCAGTTTAACTTATTGTAATAATTATAACAATATGCGGTAAAATATTTTTGTATAATGACTGCTAAAATATTTCATTGCTGTCCCAGCAAATTATTTCATATATAGCTGCAGGTTTCTTGGGGAAATCTTAAAGCTGACCTAAAAGTACGCTACTGAAATAATTAACTCAAATCAATATTTTATTAATTTAGTAAGCTGTGTAATAGGTAGGATAGTGTAAATTCAGCTGGTCATTATAGCTAAATAAATCCCTCAGAATGATGACTTTCTTGGCATATATAGTAGACAGAAATGGGGCTTCTATGTTGTTTGGACTATAAGAAATAATTTGAGCTCAAAAAATAACACAAATGAAGCCATCAAAAGTAAATTGGCTGTTGTTTCTCTTTTTTTAGAAACATATAATTAGAACTGAATTAAAATTGCCAATCTTATTAAACCTTTATGATAGTTATGAGATAAAATCAATTACAAAATCTCATTAAGTGTTGAAGCCCAATTTGGCGGCATAGCTCAAGAAATGGGTTTATTGCTCACATACTATTTTGTTAATGTGTGTGCTTGTGTCGTGTGTACAGTATTTATGTATTTAATGATAGTGTTATAATTCTGGACTTAAGAGAACATGATATTGTGTGGTATTGCTTTAAGACAAAAGTACAAAAATCGAGTAAATAATATTAAATAACTTAAGTTTCAGACAAAAATTGCCCAGTTTGTACATTTCTTCTCCGCCACCAAAAAATAGTTCCTAAAGAAGCCAAAGCATCAAGCACAACTCCGTTCTCTGCCATAACTTCACACTCTGGTTTTGAACTAATGGTGTTTTGTTTGTAACAAATATGAATGAAACTTTTAAGTAAATGAATCATCCTCTTTCTCTTCCACTGAAACAGTAGGTTGACTTTTCTGGAGCTAAAGTCGGTCTATGCCTACCTAAATTCTAAGCACTGCCCCCAGTGGCCGAAACGGGAAGTGTTTTTGAGCATAAGGGCAAGGGTGAACTCCAGATTCTGTGTGAAATGCCCACAGAGGGGTGCGAAAAGTGAGTTATGAAGTGAGATGTTTTTAGCTGTAAAGGATGTTATACTGTGACTAGGAATTCATATTTTATTAATTCTACCCCCATACCCCAACCCTAAACATAACCGTCAGTGGAGTAAAAATGAAACCTTTGAATTACGGTCAACTATTATGTGAACACATTTGCTTACTGGTTTCAACACAGGATGAGAACATAGATCTCCCATGCTTCTGACGCAACGCCCTTCCGGTCATGCCACAGGAGAAGGTACATAGTTAAACCAATGCAAAAATGCCTGATGGGAGATGCCGTTTGTCAGTAACTGTGTATGATGGGCAGAGGTGGGTAGTAACATGCTACATTTACTCCATTACATTTACTTGAGTAACTTTTTGGGAAAAAAATTACTTTTAGAGTAGGTTTAAAAGTGGGTACTTTTTACTCTCACTCAAGTACATTTCTAATGAATTTTTTTTACATTTACTTCTTTACATTGGGTGGCGTTACTGTCATTACATTACTGGGTTTAATTTTAATTAATGTGTAATTTATTGAGAGATTATTGAATGGGACTTTTACAAGAGTGGAAGTTCACACAGCTGCGCGCGCTGAGCCAGTGTCACAGACTGTCACTCAATCACTGCAGAAGCATCAAACTCCTCAAATTGAAACACTTTCTTCGCTCCGCATAGAGAAAAAGGAATAGTTTCGTCATGCAATGCCTTCATTTCACACCAAGACAAACGGATATTTCAAGATTAAAATCAAAGCTCCAATTTAAGGCAGCACGCTGAGGTAAATTTTGGCTCTAATCCTAACACGGGCTTTTCTGTGTAATGAGATGGTCATTTTCAGGGTAATTCTGTAACTGGGCTCTTATGACATCAGTTTTTAAGTGTACATTTTTAAATCAGTGCAGCAATATATCAGTGCGCTTTGTCACGCGTCCCGCATGTAATAAGCAGTATTTATGCATTTACTCCGCGCCATCTAGGGGGTACTGGAAACTATCGCAGCTACTTCAGGTAGATTAACTGTATAAATCCATGTAAACATCCAAGTTAAGTGTAAATCACTGCCATTCGCGTGATCGACAACTGGAGCGCGAACAGACAGCATTTTTGCGCGTGCACTCGCGTGTGTGAGATGTGCGGGCATGAGACAATTGTATGGCAAGAGAGTGGCTGTGTCCTCAATCATTCACTCATTCACTATTTCCTATACAGTGAATGGCAGTTAGTGCACTATGTCTCAGCAGTAAGTGAAGGAAATTAGTGAATTCGGACGTGAGTTTCGGAGCTCTGGGGCTGTCGCAGAAACAACGTCTCATATGAAATTTTAAAACACTTGGGCCTAACTTGTTATTCTTATTAAATAATATATTAATACAATAAATCTTCATTCTGTTTGTCATTTTTAATATATACTGTGTGTTAATATAAAGAGTAAGCACATTTGATCAAATAAAGAGTACATTTTAAAATGTATCTGTATGTTTTGCCTCTCTATATGTTATTATGTTATTTTAATTAAGTAATGATTTGTCAAAAAGTAATTTACTGCATTCAGCATGAAATAAAACATTGCAGGAGTGAAGGAAGCAGTAAACTCCCAGCTCGTACGGCTTTCCAGTGGTGGACTGTGGGAAATTAACCATTGTCGAGTGTACATCAAATGTACACTTGAAATTAGAGTGCATTGTGGGTAAGAATGAGTGAAGAAAAGTAGGGAACGAGTGGCTCACTCAGAATTCAGACACTCCTGCAAAATAGCGGACACTCGAAATAGTGCACTATATAGTGGATAGGGGGCGGTTTCAGACACAGCGAGTGAGTTGGTGCCCTACGTAGGCTGCGTACTCTGCATTTAGAGAGCGGTGGTACTGCTGTACAGAACTAATGATCTAAAAACTTATGACACTGAAAACTGTATCTACACTGAAATAAGAATCCACACAGGACTTTAAAAGCTATGAAATAGCGAAAGGCCTTAATAAAGCATGATCTTGCTTTGGTTTATATTTCAGCATTATATATAATGTCCTTGTGGTACATTTTCATATTTTCACTGTAATAATTACTAGAAATGTGTCCAAACCTCTCTTCTTATTGACAAATTCATCCAGATCTGACAAGAGCCCTTAAAGGGATAGTTCACCCAAAAATTACAGTTCTCATTATTTACTCACCCTCTTGCCACAACAGATGTGTATGACTTTCTTTCATCTACTGAACTCAAATGAAGATTTTTAGAAGAATTTCTCAGCTCTGTAGGTCCATACAATGCAAGTGAATGGGTGGCAACATTTTAAAGCTAAACAAAGTTACTTAAGTCAGCATAAAAGTAATCCATAAGACTCTTGTGTTTAAATCAGTATCTTCAGAAGTGAGAAACAGATCACTTTCACATTCTTCTTCTTGTGTTTTTGGTGATTCACATTCTCTGCATATCACCCCCTGCTGTCTAGCAAAAAATGACAAATATTGATCTGATTCTCACCCACACCTATCATACCACTTCTGAATACATGGATTTAACCACTGGAGTTTTATGGATTACTTTTATGCTGCCTTTATGTGCTTTTGGAGCATCAAAATTCTTCTAAAAATCTTAATTTGTGTTCTGCAGAAAGAAGTCAGTCATACACATCTGGGATGGCATGAGAGTGAGTAAATGAGAGAATTTTCATCTCTTTAAAGTGATAGCTCAGCCATAACTTAATATTCTGTTGTCATTTCTCTACCCTCATGTTGTTCCAAACCAGTGCGACGCTTAGTGTTATGTGGAACACAATATATGTTAGACAGAATGTTAGGGACTGACAATCTCAGTCACCATTCACTTTCAAAATATATATGTAAAAAAAAAAAAAAAAACATTCACTGAAAGTAAATAGTGACTCAGGCAAACATTCTGTCTAATATATCCTTATTGTGTTGCATGGAAGAAAGAAAGTCATACGGGTTTGGAACAACATGATGGTGAATGATAACAGAATTTCCATTAATAATAATAATAATTCTGTAGTACATGTTCAATGTGTATTATGCAATGGAATATAGGGGAGTAAACGTCTATTATGTCATTTGTGAAAGTAACGAGTTACTCACTACTTGAGTACTCTTTTAATTGGATACATTTTTACTCTTACTCAAGTAATTATTTATGTTTTTGAAGTAATTGTACTTTTACTTGAGTACAGTTTTTGGCTACTCTACCCACCTCTGATGATGGGGAAAATGCTAGGGTACTGGAACATTCAGAAGCAACATCCCGTGTGATCATATTGGTTGCTGTGGTGAAAGACTCAATGTTTTTAATGAATCTGTTGAGGTTGGCCAATCAGATTCGAAGACCAGAACTAACTGTTTTACAATCCATTGCTGTAACCTGCACAGAAGGGGGCCCCTGCCACTTTCGTTCACAGATCTAAACGTGCCCTTTTAGTCATCCAGAAAAAGAGGAGAAATTTGTATAATTAAATTAAAATAGTTAAATTTAAAAAAATTAAAATCTCGTAATAATCTCACAGTAAGAGTAATAATGTGTTATTATAAGATTTCTTTGTAAAACACGGGCGTATTTAAAAAAAAATGTTCTCCCTTTTTCTCCCCAATTTGGAATGCCTAATTCCCAATGCGCTCTAAGTCCCCGTGGTGGTGTGATGACTTGCCTCAATCCAGGTGGCGGAGGACGAATCTCAGTTGCCTCTGAGTCTGAGACCGTCAATGTAAATCGGGGGTGTATTAAAGAAAATTAAGAGGAGGTGCCTTTAAGAGCGCATGCTATAGCAGATCGGGGGCAGATACTGTATGAATGTACCCTCCACTAACAGTCCTGTGGAAGGGCCCTTTGACAAATTTTTATTCTCTTTCTGACATCATGCACCAGCAGTGTAGACAGCTTTATTAATTATAATGGGAGCAGTCGTGTTGCTTTCAGTGATAGAAATTCAATTAGTCTTTTATAAAATATTGACATAAACTGAAGGAGCTGTATGGTTCAGCTAAAGCTTGATTGGTTTTGTTGAAACTAATAAGCTATTCAACTAATCACTTTCAGAAAAATACCATTACTATTTTTTGGACATGTAGGCTACCATGATAATCATTCAAAAACATGGTACCATCTTGACACCATCATCATGCCATGGTTCCGCCATATTATTGGGTTAAGGTCCTATGTATTTAGAAATATTAATGAGAGAATACAGAAAATAACATTATATGAATATTAAAAGCAGTGAAGGGAAAGTAATATAAGTGTCAGTTATATAAAGGTGATGACGAGATCAGAGTGGAAGCAGCAGTGATGACAGGATGAAGCGAGAGAGCAGAGATGAGAGAAAGTGAAAAGAGTGATAAGACAAGAAAAACATAAGAGCCCTATAACAAAAAATGGAACTGTGCTGTTACCTGTGTAATGCCATGGTATTGAACGATTGATCGTGTTCATATTTCATGATAATGTTATGGTACTCCAAGATACTTTAAAAAAATACCATGCTTTACTATGACACATGTCAAAAACATGGGGTTATCTCAGACCATGTCTGAAAATAAATTAATAAACAAGTGTAATACCATGGTGCTTTTTGTGAGAAATATAACAGAATAGGCTATTATTTTTGATAAAGGAAAAAAAAATATGTACAGTATGCATATACAAGAAAATGGTTAAATACTCAAATAGCGAAGAAATTAATTATTAAGTATTTATAATTACTACTTATTAAAAAATCATGAAAAAAAATCAGTGCCCTTTTTTATCCTTCCGCCCCTGTCCCTAGTAAGGTCTGTGCACGTCACTGATCCAGTATTTAGTCTGTCATTATCTGTGAAGGTGCGTATTGAATTTTATGTACTTAAGTATTTATACACTCAGGGTTCGAGGGATACTTTTAAAAATGTATTCCACTACAGATTACAGAATACATGCTATAAAATTTTATTTGTAACATATTCCGTTAGATTACTCAAGGTCAGTAATGTAATCTAAATACTTTAGATTACTTCTTCAGCACTTCATTTCATTTGTTTTGACTATAAAAAATCTGCCACTATAGTAAGACAAAATTCACATGTTAAAAATGCATTCTCTGAAAACCTAAATATGCAGTGTCGCTTCTAAAAAAAAGCCTTGAGACAACAGCAGAAGACCCTGATGGGCAATTTATTAGGACCATAGTGTTCCATATAAAGTGCGAAGTGAGTGTATATAGATATATAAATAACAGTTTTTGTCATCTGTTATGTCATAACAACTCCCATGAGGATAGATAAAAGAAATAGATAAGAAAATATATTATTATTATTATTTTAATATTATTTATTTATTTGTTTTTTAATCAACTTCATAACTGAAACACAACTTACACTAGACCTATATGAGAAATTTTGCTTTGATATTGAATAATGTCTTTTTCACATCAGGATAAGACCAAAACAGCATGTTGTTATCTGTACTTTGCAACAATATAAGTTTAAAAAGGTTCTTTATAAGGTAGTTAATCTTTTTAAATATTTTATGTTAAAGAAAAAATCTGCTTATTTGTATTATTTCTCCAGCAAAAGTATGTACTAATTCTAATTAGTATCAGTCACTCTCTTGTGGTTTGATGTTTCTTTCCCTTTTTCAAGGTGTCCCTGTGGGCAAAATAAATCATATGTTAAACAAGAATAAAAAAGTGATGTCAAGCAATGTTGAAACATCATTAAAACAGTTTTCTTGCTGTTTGAAATGAGAATTAATTAATAATATTGAGGTACACCAGGAATATCTCACCAGTCTTCATGGCTGCTGAGCCTGAGACACCTGAAAGAGTACAAACATTGTTCGTGAATTCTAGCTATTCAAATAGTGGCATTGCGTGTAGATAATTAACAAGTGCGTGGCACCCAGAATATGCTGTTTCTGCAAAACATCTGCTGACAAATAAGATTTACAGGTCCTCATTTTGGTTAAATATATCCTGGCAAATTATTGCACTGGAGGAGTAATTATGTTGTCAAATCTGAGCTTTACTGTTCGGTTGTGTTTTTAGTTTCTCACACATGTGCATAAAAAAGATACATGTATTTAAAAGCTTTTAAACACATACACACCTGTCCTGTCTGAGCCTGTTGCTCCTGTTGGGTTTGCTGCTGTGGATCTTGGGGTTGAGGAGGAGCATCCTGAAACGGGGGCATCTGTCAGTGTAAAAAGTGCAATAAAAGACCTCAGTTTTCTTACAATGTTAAAAGCAAATTCCCCAAAGTACCCTTTATAGTCAAGCCATTTACCATGATGAAGTTACTGTGTAATTATGAAGCCAGAAATGTTACTTTATCTTGTATCAAAGAATAATTGTCTCACCATGGGTGGCTGTTGAGGTGCTGTCTGTGGTATATACTCAAAGGGGAAGATCTATACATTTGGAAACATAGAATATTATAATATTTTCATGTATTTAAAGTAAAGTTTAAATTTCAAATTCAAGAACACACATTTGGGAAGTTGTGGTATCTGAGGAATATTTGGAAAGTCCTGAAATTGAAGGGATAGTTCACACAAAAACTGCAATTTTGTCATCATTTACTCACCCTCATGTTGTTCCAAACCCAAAATGATTTCATTCTTTCATGGAACACAAAAGGAGACGTTTAGCAGATTAGCTGAGCTGCTTTCTTCCAAGGACCAAATAGGACAAAAGGCACCATAAAAGCAGTATAAATGTAGTCTGTATGACTTCTGCACTATATTCCAAGTCTTCTGAAGACATTCAATAGCTTTGTGTGAGGAACAGACTTAAATTAGAAAAGAAAATTCACTGAAAATCTTGCCTTGGTGACAGTGGTGGAAAGAGTACTTTTTTATTATTTTATTTTTTAAGTACAAGTAGAAGTAAAAATAAATATTATGACTCAAATAAGAGTAAATAAGTAGTTTGCCGAAAAACAACTCAAGTAATTACGTTACAAGTTACTTTATGAAAATTATATTATATATAGTATATACGCTTCCATTTTTAGAACACAAAGACATTTTTGTTCTTGAAAGAAACTAATGCTTCCTTTCAACAGGGATGCATTAAATTGATCAAAAATATTGTCAAAATCATTAATTGCCAATATTATTAGTTTTAAATTATTTTTTAAGTGATATTTATTCCATTTTTTCCTTACCCGTGATGGCAAACATATACTGTGTCACCTATTCCTTACAAAAGCATTCTAAAGTGCTAATTTGGTACTCAAGAACATTTTCTTATTATTAGAACAATTGAAAATGGTTGTGCTACCATGCGGAAATCATAATACAGTAGGTTTTTTCCCCCATTTGCTGAGGTATTGAGTTCTTACAAGTTGCTTTACACTTGCAAGTCAAATCTTGGTTAGGAAAAAATAGGCAAAAGTAACACATTTCTCCTGAAATTCTATTTTCTCCTAAAGTCTTTTGTTTTTGAGAGATGAAGGCTATTCCATGCATTACTGTTTTGAAAAAAGAATCTCTAACCTGGATAGAGAGGGAAGTGGGTGGCCAGATGCACAACAAAAAGACAAGTAAATCACAGTCTCTAGTTTGAGAAACAGACTCCTCACAGGTCCTAAACTAGCAGATTCTAAATGCCAACGACCTGCATTGCTGCAAAAGGATTCTTGGACAAACAGAAATTTTTAAGAATACAACATTTATTTAAAAAGAAATAGCAATTTGTAACATTCTAAATGTCTCTAATTTATCTCTAAACTACATAATGTGCATTGTGACTGAAACACATTCCTATTTCAGGTATATGTATGTCAAGTTATCATACTGTACAAAACAAATATAATGCAATATCATAGAGGAAATGTATCCTCTGTGATATTGCAGCAATTATCCAGATATGGGATGAGATTATTAAGCAAACTGTTATCAACTTCTACATGTCAACTGAATAAAATAAGGCAAAAATAAAAATTTCACACAATGTTTAGTGAGAGGTACGATTGATTCAAACACTAAAGGTGGCTGTTCTGTATATGTATTATTGTATTACAGTTGTAATAATAAAGTCTTAATTAAAATGATGGTTATTTAACATATTGAGATATTATTATTAAGTAAATTGTAGCATTTGGTTACATTATGTTTTGTGATTTCTCATACCTTCTTTATATAACATCCATCCCTTGTGCACTTTTGGCCTCTAGCAGGTGAAACAGGGAAGGTAAGTACAGTACAGCACCATGAGCGAGAGTGTTACCCGCTAGGACAGTTTATTTTGAACAAGAGGGGCGAACAGTTTCAGAATTTAATGCAGGAGTACAATACCGAACTGATGCGGATTGATAGAAGCAGATAGCCCGTCTGTGTGCACGATGGTGCGAGGAACCAGACGGCGGGAAAACAATAGAATTCAGTGAAATGTCAAAAGAAGATCGCAATTTATGTAATTATAACTATATCAGATATTATTAATAAAACACGGGAACTTATTGCGATGGCATTTTTTGCCCCCATATTTTGAATGTCAGGATATTTTTGTAAATTTCGGTGGCATTTGTGCTCCGAGTCCCCGTTAATTTCCAACACTATTGGCATTGTATCTTTCTAAGGTATTTAAAAAGTTTGTTTTAGACATATAGTAGCAAGTAAACAAGATATCCCCACATATATGTAAAACTACATTGTGTTAATGTTTGACACAGTTAAAACATCGCCTATCTTAAAAACAAGTGAAGTTTGATCAGTGGTTAAATGTGTTCAGATGGTTCCCTTGTACCTGAATGAACAGCTCCTTTCCAGAATAAAATGAAATATGCAGAAAATCACAGTATTACAGTTCTTGTATAGTGACAGGGCAGAAAGTATTGGAGAAGCTAGAGAAGAGAGGACACCAGTTTATGCAAGCTGCTGTGCTCAGGACTGTGCCCTGTGGGCTTCCGTCGTGCCGCGCACAGTGCGTTGTAGTTTATAAACAGATTTAGCGCTTATAAGTTTCTTCTTCCCAAAAATTCTGAAATATAATTTTTTTGTACTTTGTAATTGTAGTGAAAAATAATTGTAGCGAAGTTGAATACTTCATTTTTAATCAACTCAAGGAAAAGTAAAATTAGTATTATTTATTTATACTTTAAAAAAGTTGAAAAATGTGAAAACATTTACTCAAGTACTGTAATGGGAGTAGTTGTAATTCGTTACTTTCCACCTCTGCTTGGTGGTCACCATTCACTTACATTGTATGGTAAAAGAGCGGCTTAGACAGTCTGCCATAAAAAAAGAGTGTGTTCCACAGAAGAAAGTCTTCGAAAAACAGTAGGGTGTGTAAATACTTAGCAAATTTTCATGTTTGAATGAACTATTCCTTTAAAGTAACAATTTGTACTCTTAGAATAAAACAAGTATCAGCTACTTGATGAGAAAAGAATCATTACTGTACCTGGTGCTGAGAGAAGTCATAGGGGTAAAACTTAAATGAGGACAAAGAAAAACAAAACCACCTTTTACTGAATTTTAATTTCAGAGGGGACGAGCTATGCTGTTTATTTCTGTAATCATTTCTAATCAGGCATTACCAGAAACTATTAAAAAAGCAAACACCAAAACTATGTAGGATTATTTTTAAACAGCATACACTTAAACATCTCTTGTGAAGTCAGAGCTAGTTCTAAAACTTTGCCTCTCTGTATATGCACTCACAATTTCCACACTTTTTCGGCCCGGGGCTTTCGGGAGAGAGTACTTAATGAAAGCTTGTGTAGGGAATGTCTGAAAACAGAGAGAGATACTCTTGTCAAGCCACAGTGTATAGGGTAATAATCATGTTCTAGGTCTTTTGGTGTCCAAACTAATTGATATAAATTGTTTAAACTCATCTATGTATTCCTGAAATGTGTTAGGAAAGGTTTGTGTATTGCAAAACTGACTCACCGGTGTGCCAGCTGGTCCCCCTGCTGGTTTATTTGGGAATCTCTGAGGGAAAATCTGACAAAAAAGAATACTTTACGTGGATATACACCAAAACTTAATAAGGATGTGAAGGATTATATTTAAGGTATTTACAAACAGCAAAAATAGCTCGTACAATTTCCATGCTGACTGGAGCATTCAGACCAGGATGTGGCTGAGCTGGCATGCCAGGGAAGACACCATTAGTCCCCTTCAAATCACATGAAAAGAGTTATAGTTAATTTTACTGGGTGCCTCAAAAAAGAACATGTTTAGTTATAATGACAAAGTTCAAAACTGTTCTGTAGCAACCTCAGGATTTGCTATTTGAATTGATAGTCAGTTAAACCTATATTTCATACAAACATATGTCACTGAGAAGCATGTCATCATAGAGTGTAATATATTACAGAGCTATATTTATCATAAGTCTGGGCGCAGTGTGTTGATTATGGTTAAAGCAAGAGATTCTGGGGAATGTTATGCAGTTTAGGGATATAGAATAGACTAGAATGTTCGTGTGCGGTTTGCCCCACCTGCCCTGGGCCGCCATAATGAGGGAGATAATTGAGAAATGGTGAAAGCTGGAGAGAGATTTCAACACACACACACACACACACAAACACACACACGCACACATCAGTTTCAGCAACAGGGAAATCCAGGCACATAAAACATTTTTTAGGGCATTTTTTCTTTTTTCTTTTTTTTTTTTTTTTTGTAGCTTGTTTGATTTGTGCTGAAACAAGAAATAAAATTGTTACAATGTTGCATTTTCTCCTCAGTTGGTTCGATTTTTCACAAGGTAACATTTCAAAACAAACCAAAATTGTGTTAATAAAAGTCACATTTCTTCTACAAAGTTTTCTTTCTTGTTTTCTATCTTCCAGAAAGTTGCTACCTTTGTCTGTTCTGCCACTATACAACAAAAATAAGTGCTCATACAAAAATTACCTAAGGAATGATTAAATAACACCTTTATTAAACATGAAATTATATCTAATATAGTCACCTATAAAGTTTCAATTTTGTAAGGAAGGTTAAATCCTCGTTTTTTAATTAATTACACTGATGCCCTGTGCTACAGAGTTCTTTTTTAAAGATCCACTAGGTATGCTAATATATAGTTATTATAGGAATATTGGTTGGTTCGATTTTCTGTTGGGTCGGATTGCATTCTCACCACAAGTGAACCACTCCAGAGTTTGTTTACAATCGGACGTAGACAACCTCGGCCAGGTGGTCTCGGACCGATTGTTTTGATGAGGATCTGGGAGCGATTGCCGTGTTCATATATACCAAAATGGACCCAAATGCACCAGGTTCTGAAATGCTCCAGACGAGCCAGGTGTGAAAACACCCTTAATAACTACAGAGATATGTTTACACAAGGGTTTAATGTTTAAGGAATAGTTCACTCCAAAAAGGAAAATTCAGTCATAATTTACTCACCCTCATGTTATTCCAAACCTGTATGACTTACTTTCTTATGTGTAACACAGATGTTTGGTTTGTCTCTTCAATAAAATGGCAACGGATAATTCCTTACTTTAAAGCTTGAAAAAGACCCAAAAGTCTTAAAAGCCTTCTCAAAAGTATCTTAAAAGGATCTTCTCTCTTTAACCCTGTGCGCCCCACGTACACATGCGTGGACATTGTATTTTGGGTTTACTATACGCAGTGCATAATTTAAATTAATTTAAACTGACTGATCTCAATTCAGGTGACTCTGGGCTGTCAGTAAACGGTTAAACACATGAAGGAGTCATGTGACCAAACAACATCACAGTGGAGTTTGTCTTTGTGAGATATGCCAACAAAACATCATCTGGTAAGAAACCTAATAAAGTTTTTACATTTAAACCTGTTTGAGTCAAAAGATTAGAGCCTCAAGTTTCATCCAATGTGCCATTTATTAAATTTGAGTGATTTATCGTGAAACTGCTAAACACAATGTACACTAATGTGTGCTTTAGCGCATTTTTTTCTTAGAAATCCTGTATTTACTGTGCATTATCGCAATGAGAATCAGTGGGTTCATCCAAAAGCTGAATAATGTTGCTTTGTGAGGCTAATAATGAGGCTCTATATGGAATTAGGATGAAAATAAGGTGCACTTCGAACTGTTCTGAGATCAGTGTAGACAGACAGCACACTGGAAGTTAAGTCATTCACTAAATAGGGAGCAAGGGAGCATCCTATAGCTCTCTATGCAAATAAGTGTATTCAATCCTAAAATCCAACCAAAAGTTCAGTTTAAGGCTGTAGATGATGTTTGGACCACTCAACATGTTTTGCAGACATGGACAATGGTATTTAGTACATAGATTCAGATTTTTTATGTATAATTTTATTTTAACATGGTTGGCAATTATTGGATGATGCTGGCCATTACTTTGAATCAGAATTAATTATGATAATTTCTGATGTAATGTCTGTAACGTCTCAAAAACATGAATAACCAACACTCCTAGAAACATAATCTGAAGGCATGTGATAAACAAGTCATTTTTGACAGAAAAATCTTGACATCCATTGCGCGCTCATTGGTGCATGTGAGAAGCTGTTCACGATGATATGCTTATGAACGTGCAATGAAGGTAAAAAAAATTTTTTGCTGAAAAATTGCATTTTTTGGTTTGTTTCTCAACAAAACCTATTATATGCCTTAATAGGTTTTGACTTAAGCTTAGAATATGATGCATGATTCGCATGGACTACTTTTATGACACTTCTGGATCCTTTTTAAGCTTTAAAGTAAGGCACTATCCACTGCCATTGTGTTAAGAAGACAGGCTGTGATATTCATTTAAAAAAATCCTTTTGTATTCTGCATAAGAAAGGAAGTAATTCGGGTTTGGATGTCATTTCTGGGTGAACTATTCCTTTAAGTAAAGAGTGTGCACTTACTGGTGCTGCAGACACTGCACCAGCCAGAAGAAGGCAAAGAATCGACGTCCACATGATTATGGAATCAGCGATGTGAGCTAAGACTGACAAAATGGATGAATGTCAAAATTATTTCCTCTATTTCCTTTCTGTTTTATTTCTGAAACAGAACTAGTTTGTACTTGCAAAGCAGGAAAATGACTTTCTTACCTTGACTTCGGGTAGAGTCGGTAGCTCTGGGTTATGAATTGGATTGGTATAAGAGCAAGTTCATGCTTTTATTTGGTCCCAGGATTAGCAGTTAGCCAATCCCTCTAAGGCTAGATTTTATTATGACCTCACAGATGGAGAAAGATGGTTATTGAGAAAATGACCTGTAGTCAGACATTGTCTGTCTCACAGGTATTATTATAATGATGACAGCTGGGGAAACTGCTGATATCAGTAACCTACTGTATGTTTTGCAGCGCCACGAGTTACAAAATGTAGTCACTGTACTATTAGAAATGGGAAGTAAGTTTGTTTTAAAACAACAAGAAAGTTGTAAAAAAAAAAAAAAAACTGTATGAGGTGATTTAGACAGGCTCTGAAGATGGCTTAATGGGGTGACATTTAATTGAATCAGCCAAACTAGGAATTGTTTAAGAATTTATGTTCATTAACAGCATAAAGATTGTTTAACAAAATAATTTAAGAAAGAAATAATACACAATGACACAAGGAATTGATTGTTCTGTTTATTATAAATCAACCTTAAAAACATGTTTGCAATAAAGCTTATGAATTCTGTTTGTCTCTCATGCATCAAGCCACTGAAACAGCACCATGTGATTCATAATCACTGTTTTAAATGGAGAAAAGAATTTAAGCAGCAAGTTTCCTAAACACTACAAGCAGCTTCATTGTCTGTCAGGCAGGGGTGGTCAGCTTATCCATTTATCTATGAGATAAGAGAAAATTTCAAGACATTTTAAATGTCAAAAGTATGTTTCATTATCTTTAGAAAAGGTTTTGATTCAGTAATTTATGTTTTATATAATAATAGTTTCGTAATAATAATAATTGTTATCATTGTGTATTATTACAGTATTATTATGCATCTATTATAAATATTGGACAACAACAATAAATGAATGAATGAATGAACGTTACATTTATATAGCACTTTTCTGACATTACACTCAAAGTGCTCAAAGTGCACACAAGGAATAAACTCAAAATCATAGTGGGGAAAAAACCCTAAAAAGACAGATTTCAATACATTGCTGAAAACTGCACCATATCGAATCATATTATGCCCGTATTAAGTATTTTTCTCATTTTATATAGCAGATACTGTTAAATCAAATAAACTGTATGATTACCATATTATGATGGTTATGTCAGTAAGAATTATTTGGATGATACTGTAATTAATTATAATTATTTAAAGTTATGGCAAGCATAACAAACCTGATTTAGTCATCTTGTTCATCATCATCATCATCCTTTGGAACAGCAGCCTGAAACAATACAACAACTTATATATAGCCTTATATTATATTTGTATTGTGATGTATATTATCACAAATTTTCAGTATAGACTTTACCGGGGCAGCAGGTAAAGCGGGAGCCACTGGGACAGCTGGAGCAGCAGGGGCAGCTGGGACAGCTTGGTTAAAGTCAAAGGGATATAGCTGGAGAACAGAGGAAGAAAAAAAATTATTATTACAGAGAAAAGAAGGCATTTTTGGACACTCTGATTTTATGTAACAGTAGTTCCACATTTAATTTAGTTTATATTTCATGTTCAAAAAGTTGACACAAACTTACAACTTCAATACTTTCTCTGCCTGGGGGCTGGGGAATCTCATGTTTAATGAAGCCACGGACGGGTTGAGCCTACAGGGAATTAAATACATATTGAGTAAGGACTGAATACATGTTAAACTAACACATGGTAGTGTGTGTCCTATGAAAAGACATTAAAATTATTTGAAACTTACGGGAGCTCCAGCTGCAGCCTGTTGAGCTGCCAAAAGCTGGAAAAAGGAGATTGAGAAAGTTTGAAAGAAAGGAAAATATATTTAATCTATGTAAGAGTATTTTAAAGTTGTGTTAAAAGTGCATAATGTGTCACATTACACTTACAATCTCCACTTCAGAGTGCTGTCTAGCTGCAGCAGGTGCGGCAGGGAGAGCCTTCAGATCATCACACATACACACACATCTTAAACAATACATTCTTCTAACACATACTTAAAGAGGACCTATTATTCAAAATTTACTTTTACATGGTGTTTGAACATAAATGTGAGTCGGCAGTGTGTGTACACAACCACCTTACAATGTTAAAAGTCCACCCACTCCTCTTTCTTATATTTCTATTAATCTAAAATTGTGTCTCAAAGCGATTGGTTTTCATTTCTGCTCTAACGTGACGTAGAGCGGGCCTCGCCCACGACTGGTGACGGACTCCACCCTATTATCATAGATCCTCCCCTGAGTGATCTACACACAGTCCGCCATTTTTTTCCGCGCTGGAGCAGCTAAGGTGAGACGAATAATGTCTCAGCTTCGAAAGCGTCATAAGTGTTCTGCTGTTGGCTGTAAAAGTGAACATAAAAGTCTTCATGTACTCCCGGCATCAGAGCCACTGAAGACGCAGTGGACAAGTTTTGTTTTTGAAGCAAATGTGCCCCAAAACATATCAAAATTCATGTTCCAGCTTTCTATCCTGAAGATGTAAGTATCGCACTTTATATTTTGTGAATGTTTGCAAATTGCCTTTCTGAATGTGCTTGTTAGCTGATTCCACGGCTAATGCAGCTAAAGTTACCATTGTCTCTGATTGTATTCACGGAGACCAGAGCTATGTCATTATTTTCATGCTTACTGTCTGTATAATTCATAACCGCACCTTTATTATGCACAATACAGTAAGGTGATTGTATTTTTGAAAACTATGTACGTTTTCTGTGAACATAAGGGAGTTGTACTAAAAGTGGAATGTTTACTGCAAAGGCCAGCACATCTGCACAGACTGTAGTCTGATTTGTTGTTGCTGTAGTATCCGAAGCATGAGCTGTAAAGGCACAACCCTCTTCCGGAAAGGGGGAGGGGAGCAGAGGCTCATTTGCATTTAAAGAGACACACACGAAAACAGCGTGTTTTTGATTCCACCCAAAAAGATGCATTTACAACATGGTATAATAAATGATCCGTGGGGTATTTTGAGCTGAAACTTCACAGACACATTCTGGGGACACCTGAGGCTTATATTACATCTTGTAAAAAGGGCAATAATAGGTCTTCTTTAATATACAAATTCTTAAGCACATATCTCATATGTGTTATTCAATGAAAGTGTTTCTGTAGCATAATGCCAAAAGTGTATGTTTGATCACCAGGGTATGCATGGACTGTTTTTATTTTAATTATTATTATTATTTATTAATTCACTGTTCCTTTGTTGAATGTATTTTTTTATTTTATTTTTATCTATAGATAGATAGATAGATATCAATGTTATAATTATACATTAAATTAGATTAAACTTACCTGTGGAGCCATGCCAGGTTTATACTCTACCTCATAATACAACATTTGCTGTGGTTTAAAGGACAGGAGCATCAACAATGGTATCACATAATGCATTACATATTCTCTTGGGCATTGTTTTTATGTGACATAAATTAGTAATTATCAAATCAATTCTGTACCGGGGCGCAGTAGGCCGCTCCAATGAAAAATGCCAGCAAAATGAGGGATCTCATGTTGAATGATAGTGTCTGAAATGAAATTTGAAGTACAACACACTCTGTAAAACACACATTTCCCCTTTATGTAAATCTCCATATAACCTTCTATGTCCTCTATGTAACCTCTAAAGTGCAGATGTATTCAATCCATGGAGATATGCTTTCCACCAGAGTTTAGTTCCAGCTCTAATTAAACACACCTGAACCCCTGAAGGTCTTTAGGTTTACTTGAGATTCCAGGCAGGTGTGTTAGCAGAAATGAAACTACACTTTGAAGGAAAGGAGATCTGCAAGAGCATTATTGAGTACCACAGTTCTACAGCTTTCTACACACACAAAACACATACCATATAGATAGTTATTGATGTATCCATTTGTTAAATTAATTTGACCTTACCTTCGTTTAAGACTCTTGAGTGTGATCAGGATCGTTGAGGAGGACTGTGAGATGCTGCTGCGAAGATCTACTTCTTATATTCTCTTTGCAAACAAAAAGGCCATCACATCAGCATCTGATTGGCTTTGGTGACCAGCCAAGTTCTGTTTTAAAAGGCAAAAATGTGCTTTCAAAGCAAGAATATATCTTTGCTTATCTCAAAGAAAAATGTAAGCTGTGATTGTAATTACAGTATATTCCATTTGACGTGATTTATTAGAGGTATTTGACAGTACAGTACAAATTAATTAAATGTAATCATTATATAAAATTTATGGCACAGGTGATGAAATCATAATCATTCTATAGCTGACAGTACTGTTCACACTTGTTCACAGTGCATGAACTTAAAGTTTTTTTTTTGTTTGTTTGTTTTTTTGTCTGACTAAGGTCTTTGCAAAAAAAAAAAAAAAGTTGGCCTATTCATAAATAATATTGTATATATAATAAATATCAGAATTAAAAACATTTTTAAAAAAGTGGCACTGTTGCACTATATATACAGTATATATATATTTTATATACACACTGAGCACTATTAGAAACAGATGTACACCTACTTATTCATGCTATTATCAGCCAATCGTGTGGCAGCAGTGCAATGCATAAAATCATGCAGATACTGGTCAGGAGCTTCAGTTAATGTTCACATCAACCATCAGAATGAGGAAAAAATGTAATCTCGGTGATTTCGACCGTGGCATGATTGTTGGTGCCAGAAAGGCTGGTTTGAGTATTTCTGTAAGTGCTTATCTCCTGGGATTTTTACACACAACAGTCTCTAGAGTTTACTCAGAATGGTGGCAAAAAAAAAAAAAAAAAAACATTCCAGTGAGTGGCTGTTCTGCGGACAGAAATGCCTTGTTTATTAAAGAGGTCAACGGAGAATGGCCAGACTGATTCGAGCTGACAGAAAGGCTACGGTAACTCAGATAAACACTCTGGGCCTCATAAAAGCATTTGTAAACCTAAGCAGATCGTAGAATCCAACTGATTCATCTTAGCTTTGCAGACCGTTTCCCAAAAGTATCGTAACTTAAGTAGTACTTGAAAATGCTCGCATCGTAAGCACATAGACTTATGCAGACACCTGCAAGACAATCGCGAAATTACTCTTCATACAATATAAATACCAATAGCTACACTTTATGCTGAGAATTAAATATCAGGATATATGTGTTTTATTTATTTAAATATTAGCAGACAAGTCTAATAATAATAATAATAATAATAATAATAATAATAATAATTAAATGCATAAAATAGATAGTCAAAATGGATTAATAGATAAATTAGAAAACAAATAAAGTTATTTGTGTGGACTAGTTGGATAAGTTGGTAACAATAAAATGGTGGCATGTTTGATGCAGACAACTGTATATATTAATAATAGAGAGAAGAAAAAAATCATTAACTTGCTGTATATATGTTGTATATATATATATATATTGTATATATTTGCTCATCATCCTACATTTACATTTATTCATTTGGCAGACGCTTATCCTGGTCTCTTCTTCCTTTCTGACACCCAAAAGCTCTCGCCAGCACTACAAGTTGTGTAAATCCGCACATGCACCTTATCACTTTTGGGAGTAAAGAGCTGACTTCCACTTTATTTGTGAATGTCCCTAAAGCGCATCTTCTTAACATGTCCTTATGTTGCGATAACATGTAATATTCAATGAATGCTTTAGTTAGCAGGATCATACACAGGGCCTCCACCAAGGACTAAAAACAGTTCAAGGAACGAAAACGAAAAACGAACGAAATTTTTTGCATAATGTAACCGAAAACCAGAACAAAGTGATTTTCAATTGTTCTGAAGTGAAACCATTATTTTTAAATGCTGGTAACCAGTTATAACCAGTTAATTTTGTTCCAATAATTTTTTCATGAAATTAAAGGCCCAAAGGGTTTATCACAGTATATTTTTGGAAATATACCACTTAATGTTGCCCAAAAAAAAATTAAACGTGCTTTGAACCTGAAGGAAACTTCTGCATCACACATTTCTTTGCCTAATTGCCTGTTGTGGATGTCGCATTCTGTGAATGAAAACCTTTTTAACAACTATGTATAATTATCACATATACTGTACATTTCACAGTTGTATCCAAGTCTTCACTGAATTATTGTTAGATATGATGAATTAATACAGATCTGATGCTGCCGGGTTTTGTCTCAGAAGCAGATCTGTAAATAAAATTAAACTTAACTGTTAATTAACTTGTTATGATTTCTATGCTGATAAACACAATGTTCGTAAAATTGCTCGTAGAAAATGCTCTTAACCGCTAAGATCAATCGTTTTTGGGAAACACAGCCCTGTACAATTGTATTGAGCAGAATAGCATCTCAGAATGCACAACACATTGAACCATGAGGCAGATGGGCTACAACAGCAGAAGACCACATCGGGTTCCACTTCTGTCAGCCAAGAACAGAAAGCTTAGGCTGCAGTGGGCCTAGCATCTGTGTACCTCTGCAGAAATCCAGATTCATCAGACCAGGCTATGTTTTTCCGGTCTTTAACTGTCCCATTTTGGTGAGCCTGTACCCACTGCTTTTTTTGTTTTTGTTTTTACTTTTAATTTTTTTAACATTTTGTATTTTTGGACAGCCTACATGCATTGTTGCCTCCATTCAATAGTTCCTGTATTATGCATTCAAGAACTATTATCACTATCACTCAACTGTTCCTTGGCCTCTAATTCTGAATCTCTTACATTCCATAATAACTTTGTTTATTTAATATTGATTCCCTAATCTCCATCTCTATATGTCCATTCTAAGGTGATTTACAATTGCCTTACTGGCCATTAGAATGCAATATACTGCATTGGTTATTATGTGTTCTAATATATCTTTTTCATTCTTTTTCAAATTGTTGTTTCTATGGCTTAAGAGCAGCTGCTTCTATCAGTGCACATTTTTCCACTACTATTAACACCACTGTCACTTGATGACAGGTACATGCAACACAGGAGCCTCTGGCTGTAATTACTTTATATTTAATTACAAGTCAGGAAAAGATGATAAAGCCCACACACATAGTTCACTCACAGCACACAAGACAGAAATATTGTTTAAATGAATCTGATATTTGAATCGTTTAACACAGAGTAGTCCACATGAAATCAGGTCTTTCTGTGTAAAAAAAGAGATAAAGAAATAACAAGCAACAAACAAACAAAACAAAAATATTATAAAAATTTTAGGTTAAAATGTATATGATTGTGTAAGGAAATTGTATATCTTAGGTCTTCAAACTGGTCTCTTTTACATTTTTAAGATTAATTTATTTTTGACTTCTTCCTTTTTCATTTTAAAAACTACACATATTTCATGCAGTCACTTAATTAGATTGAGGTCATGAAGACTGCACGCATGATAAAAGTAACAATTATAAAATGCAATAATAAGCTAAATGCAGTTTAAAATAGTTTATATGGAATAGCATATCACACCACAGAACATATAAACTTCCCAACAGTATTTCATGTTAAGTACCCAAATGCCATTATAGATATATATAAAAAAAAAAAAATTCCATAAACCAACAGCACATTATCATGATACAAAATGCAAAGTAGTGTAAATGTTGCAATGTAAACATTAAAGATTTTGTCTTACGGAAGAACATCAGTGTTGGCATCAATAGTATCGGAAAGTATTGGTGGGGTCTCGGGAACAAAAGCCTCTTTGTACTCGGGTGTTGGGAATAAAGAGGGAACTGGATTAGGATCACTGTGATGGGGATCTGGCTGGGCAGTGGGCAAGACTGGCTTGTGCACTGATATGGACGTTACATGACTAGAAACCAAATCTCCATTGTTGGGTAAGGGGTTTTCAGCAGACTGGCCTTGATCACATGGTGTTCGATCACGGTCCTGCGGACTAGTGATCTCACTAGTCATCATTCCATTATTTGGGTGGGATCCACCTGTTGCGGGTACTGCATCCACACTGGCAGGCAAAGCAACAACACTGGGTGGCTGGACCTCAGGAGTGGCCGGGTAGGCCATTCCAGTGGCGTGGAAGGTATTGGTGTGGAAGGTATTGGCTGGTTGTAATGAGCTAACAGGTACAACAGGTTGTGGTGCAGCAAAAGGAAAAACATTGCCTCTCAGCACAGGCATGTGCATACCAACACGACCCATGTGCCCCACATGCTGTGTGTGACAGAAAGAGAGATTTTAACAAAGATATAACAACAGCAATAAAAGCTGTCCTCATTTAACATCAAAAAGATTTTACAATCAGCTTTTCAAAGGTACTGTGATCCAAAATCTGAAACAACATTGATAGAAAAAAATCAAAATAAAGCCATTTCACTTGTGGTCTCAAAATTTTGCAACTGTATATTAAAAGCTTTTACCTGAAGTTCCTCAGAGCTCAAACCACCATATGTTCCAGTCTAAAAAAACATACAAATTACATACACAAGGAATCACCAAAAAATGTATTTATGAAATAAATATTCTATTTATTTTATAGCACTAAAAATGGATTCATTTACCATTTGTTGTTGGATCTGTGGGATCATGTAAAAATACGGAACCTGCAGAACAGAAAAATCATGATATTTTAAGTACATTCAACAACTAATTAAAAGTTGAGTTGCTTCTGTCTAAAATGTCAGTTTTGTTACCTGTTGCTGCTGTGGCTGGTTTGGATTCAGTTGTGGGGCATTTTGTCTGTGTTGTTTGGCTTGTGCAGTTAATGGCCTTGAAGGCCGTGAAGTGAGTTGTGCTGGAACTGCATTAGCAGGATATTGCTGAGATGTTGCAGGCTGGAACACAGGCACTCTATAGGAGAACTGAGCACTTGAGAACAAACTTATAAGTTATCTTAAGCAATTGACAAGTGAAGCACAAATCAATACTATGTAGATGACCCTGGGCCAGAGGACTGAATCTATATTGTCTTTCTCTGCTTAAAATGTTGGATATTGAATTTGTTAAGTTGGCAATTTGCTGTGAGAGATTGTGTGTACAGCTCTTGCCTCTTGCTTTTCTCTGAATACGTGAGGCAATATATTATGTCTGTGATCTTTGTTTGATCATATTGGGTTCATCAGGTTTAGTCAAATAAATCAAAATGCCTCAGATGTGATTAACAGTAGAAAGACAAGACGATTTCTCACAGCCAAATATTTTGACAATAAACCAAACCTTTAAATGCAAAGGCTTGCTTGAGGGTCATATAGCTCAAGTTAATTAAGTTTGCATTTGGACCTCAAATCAGACAGAACAAGTTTTCTCTTGAGACAGTCTGTTAGCACTTCCTGCGGTGTATTTATTGCTGACTACAAACACAACCACATGCATATTTCTCCTATTATTCCCTAAATGTTGGAACTGCACTCTTACTGTTGAATTCTTTTTTGGTGGTCCAAAAATGGGATAGTAGAAAAGCTAAAAATAAATTTTGAGGGGGAAAAAGTTAATTTATTTAATCATTCAGTTTAATTAACATTTAATTAATCTCACTTTCTCAGATTGTTCTTTTTTCTTTTATTCTGTCTCCCTTTCATTTGTTGCACAATGCACAATTGATTAGTGTTAAAGCAGGGTGTCTTATTAAGAAAAGTGGTTTGTGAATTAAAAAATTCAGTAACAATTTCTTTGAAGCCCATATTTATAATGCATTGTAAAGGCATTATAAATGCATTATAATGCATTCATAATGTCTTATAATACACAGTACGATATATTATTACTTCTCATAAATAATTATAACTCAGTTATCATACATTATAATACTTAGCCTGTTCATAGTTATAGCTTAAAGGAATATTCCGGGTTCAATACAAGTTAAGCTCAATCGACAGCATTTGTGGCATATGTTGATTACCACAAAAATTTATTTTGTCTCGTCTGTCCTTTTCTTAAAAAAAAGAAAAATATAAAAAAAAAGCAAAAATCGAGGTTTCAGTGAGGCACTTACAATGGAAGTGAATGGGGTAAAAAAAACATTGGACAGTTTAAAGGCAGAAATGTTAAGCTTATAATTTTATAAAAGCACTTACATTAACTCTTATGTTAAAACTTGTGCATTATTTAAGCTGTTAAGTTGTTTAAATCGTTGTTTTTACAGTCGTTTTTGGGTTTGCTGACATTACATCGTCATGGCAACAAAGTTGTAAAATTGGCTATAATTTTACCTAGAAAAGGTTAAGTAATTTTATCACACTAAAATCATGTTAAAACGCATATGGTATATGTCTTGTGGCTATACTTTTGAAACAGTAAGTATTTTTATGTTTACTGATTGGCCCCATTCACTTCCATTGTAAGTGTCTCACTGAAACCCAGATTTTTGCTTTTTATAAAGAGGGGCAAGTCAAAATAAAATATTTTTTGGTAATCGATATTATTCTGTCGATTGAGCTTAACTTGTATCGATTCAGCAATATACCTTTAAAGAGTATAATGCATTATACGTAATATAATCAACATCCAATATTTTCCACAAAAGTTGTAATGAAATATATACTGTATATTAGGTATCGCATAAGTGCTGTCATGCAAAAGCACCATTGTGTATACAGTCATAAGGCTTTATAATATGATCATATATTAACATATAGATAGTATAAACTTGTAGCATTGCAATTCAAACTTATATAGCAGAAGTTATATAAAACTTCACAGACTACAATACATTTTGAGACATTAAGAAATGTACAATGTAATTTTTCCCAACAGGGAGTAATTTACAGTAAGTGGAACATAGGCCATAGGCCTAATCAAAATATATAATAAATCTTGTAAATGTATGAAATATCATTAGTATTTTACACATTTTTACAAGACTTGTAATGTTGTATAACCTTTTAAAATTATCTAATGGATGTTTATAAGAATACATTACTTTTGTCACTTTACTTAAAGTATTCCTAACATATTATAATACAAATAAGGTTAATACATTTTAACTTCTGCGGATACAATTTTATGTTGGTCATGTTATAATGCATTATATCCTAAGGTATGGCTAAATATAGGTAATTATTATAATGTATTATAATTCTGGTTACAATTATTTATGAAAATGTATAACATATTATAAGGTGTATCATGAGACATTACAAATGCATTATAATACATTTATAAAGCCTTTACAACACATTTGAAATAAGGGCTTGATAGAAAATGTTACCAAAAATTCTATTACCTGGGGTTGCTGTGCATAGGGCAAGTACTGAAATTGTGCAGGAAGTGGATTCAGACCAGCATTGGGGTTGGTTTGAGAAGCCCATGGATTGGCCAGAGCGGCTATCTGTGGCTGTGGACCAGTGGGCAGCCTGTGAGATTCAGTTTGGAACTGTTGAAGCACTGGTACATGTTGTGCTTGTACCATTACCTCAGAACCAGACGGTGAGGTCTGTATCATTGAGGCTCCCTGGGCAGGTATATCTCCCCTTGGCACTGATTCTATCAAATCAGAATTTGGGGGGAGCTATGGAAAGGTTGGTACAGAAGATTAATTATAAATAAATAATTTAAGTTACATAAACATTTGACAGAAAACTGCACCACAGGGTTCCAATAATTTGCAGTAGCCAATTCAACGAGAAAATTAAAGGAAATTAATGAATTACCATTATTATGAAGTTTTATGTCTACCTGCAAAATGTCTTAAGAATCAAGTTTCAACTGGATAAACAGTAGGCTAATCTAAATGACTAACTCACTGGAACGCCAGATGCTCTCGCAAGAGAACTTGCAAGCAACGCTATCAGCATCATTTGTTTCATCCCTGGAGAGATGTGTTTTGTTTAATAAATGTTACCATGTGAAAACATAAGAAATTATAATCTTTTCAAATATTGCTTGATCGAAAAGAAGCCAAATATACACCTTCAAATCCTTTGATCGCAATGGAAAAATGTAAGTGGAGAAGGGTGTACTTAAACAGTGTCCATTTGGTGAGCAACTAATCAGCTTTAGAGAAAACATGGAAAAATGGATTCTGACCACAAACAATATCAAACCTCAGACTGCTTCTAATTACCAGAAATGAATTCTATAATCTGTAGAGAAGACTAAGTGTACAAATAAATCTTGAAAACAAGGTTTAAGATATAAACCTTATAATGTTAAACATATCCAGACGAGGATTTGGTGATTTGATTTGGTATGTTGTTTGAGTTTTATATTGCTTAAAGTCAATCAATAAATGCGATCATAAAACTGGGTGTGTTTTGTAGGTTTTGTGGTACTCTATAAGTCTTAAGTCATTGTGGTGTGCTCAATTATTCTGATAACATGCACATTTTATTCCAGAAACAGGATAGCATCAGATTAAATAGTTAAGAACTTTGATTTCAATAAATCTGAAAATAGTGTTCACTCAATCATTTGTCTCGTTTGAGGTTGAAATACTTTAGCTTCGTCTTCCCAGTGTTGATTAAAGCATAACCACAGTTCCTCTCAAAAAAAGGTACTTTGGTTCAAATAATGATAGATATAATTCTGTCATTCCCACAGTACACTTACTTCTCAGTGTGGTGAGATAAATGTTTGGTTTAAACCAAATAGGAATGCAGACACAGGTGACAGTTTTAACAAAGCAACCAGGAATTCCTTGAACATGACTGGATATGCACACAACAAGACCCTATAATTAAAAAAATAAGTGTAACGCTTTATTTTAAGGGTCCACAATAATGCAGTAGTTAAGAATGAATAAATTATAATTAACTGACTGTATAGTAAGGCCAAAATTGATAACTTATTGAATGTCTCATTTTTTGGTAGAAAATAATGCTCTGTTTCAGAGATCAAATTTCATGTTTACTAAACAATATAAAGCCAGTATTTAATGCTGTATATTATTGGTCTTTCAAATCTGTACTAATAAGTTACTAAAAAAATATTATTACTATTATTATTATTATTATTATTATTATTATTATTATTATTTGCAAATTAGTTAATTAGCAGTAGTTCATTAACAAGTGATGGAAGATCGATTACATGCAACAGAAATGTGGTTCCTCAGACGTATGTTACATATTCCTTGGACAAGTCATACCACAAATGAGACAGAGCAGACAGTCAAAGGGTGCTACTCAGGAAGATCCAGAAACAACAGCTTGAGCTTTTGGGCCATTGTGTGAGGAAAGAAGGTCTGGAGTATTTATTTTTAACTGGACAGATTGAGGGAAAGAGAGACAGAGGGCGGCAGAGAACAACATTTCTTCAGAATATTACAAACTTGACAGGCATGAATAAGATCAAGCTTCTGCAACTGGCAAAGGATAGGAAGCAGTGGCATTACATGGTCGCCAACGTCACTGGATACAGCACTTGAAGAAGAAGTTAATTAGCGCAGTTTATTAGTAACAATTTAGTAAAACCAGTGCTAATAATTACTGTCTTAATATAGTTCAATAAACTTAAAATACCACCTAATAAGTGCAAACCAATCCAGCAACTTGTGTAGGTAAACATTAACTTTAGAGCAGGGGGTCAAGTTGTCTTTAATACAAAATCAGTAAAGACAGTATTAATTAGTCACAATTACTGTCTTAATATTGTTAAATAAACTTGAATACCACCTTATAAATGCAAAACAAACCAAAAAGTTTAGCTTAAGAACAGGGGGTCAAGTTGTCTTTAATAAAATATTTTAGTAATTTAATTTAATAAATTGAGCATTAATTACATTACTTTCAACACAGAAATACAATGTAAACTCTAATGTTGTCATTACTGGAAAAATCAAGTTGTCTCAACTGAACATTACTTGAAATGTCAGGTTTTGGGCTCATAAATCAAACATCTAAGTTCCTTGAACTTACTTTCTTAAAAATCCATTGACTTAAAGGAATGTTCTGGGTTCAATACAAGTTATGCTCAATCAAAAGCGTTCCTCCTTTTCTTAAAAAAAAAAAAAAAAAGAAAAAATCAACGTTACAGTGAGGCACTTACAATGGGAGTGAATGGAGGCCAATTTTTTAACATTAAAATACTCCTTTTTTAAAGTATACCCACAAGACATAAAGGATGTGTGTGTAAACATGATTTTTGTGTGATAGTTATAGCCAGTTTTACAACTTTGTTACCATGATGATGTAATGTCAGCAAACCCTAAAACCCTAAAATGACTGTAAAAATGATGATTTAAACAACTTTACAGCTCAAATAATACACAAGTTTTAACCGAAGAATTACTACAAGTGCTTTTATAAAATTATGAGCTTCACATTTCTGTGTTTAAACCCTCCTAAAACTTTTATTTAATTTTTTTTTTTAAGAAAGGAGGAACGAGTCTAAATTAATTTTGGGGGTAATCAACATTATGCCACAAATGCTGTCAATTAAGCTTAACTTGTATTTAACCTGGAACATTCCTTTAAGGTTTTAAGTGTTAATAACTCAAACTATTGAGTACAAAACTGAGGCTATTGGGAATACCTAAAATGCCCTGTGCTTGAATTATTTAATTATGTTTCCTTGGTCAAAGAGAACATATAAAGGGATTTAAATAGTTGTTATTAAGAATTAATAGAGGTTTTAGCTCTTTTGTAGTATTATTTATGTTGTTTTGTTGCAAATAGTTATTTAATGTGATGTCACCATTAGGATGATCTGTGTCACCTTTGGTGAAGTTAGAGCCCATGAACAGTATTTCAGTTCTCCTTGTGCATGTGCAACTGAAGTACAGGTGTTTATGCAGAATTAAGTATATTTGATGATTGACCTAGAAACTTCATTATTTAAAGGTGCTTCCAGGAGTCTTAGCTGTTGATTTAGCCACGCCCCCCTCTAACACCACACTAATGCCATTGAAACAGAAACAAAACGTGTTCCCACTGTTGTCAAACATAACAGTAGCGAAATAGCACCCTCAACTGACAAATTATAATTCAGAATATGGCATTAAGCCTCAATAATTCGCGTCAACGACAACACTATGAGAACATGCAAAATGATTGACAGGCAAAAAGCGTCAGAGGCCACAGGCCCGCAGACACATTTTTGTTTGCTGTTTACAAAGTCTAGAGCTGTCACTTAGACTGGTGAGATATCTCATGACACTTATTTCAGTGATATCTTTTAGGGAGTTTTAAAAATGTTTGCATACCGTTCCATGAAAAAATCACTTACAGCACCATTAAAGGTGCACTCAGTAATTTTTTCCTCATTAAACAAGTTTAACTCCTCAAGACATGAATTGTAATTTTGCAATATATGTAGGAAATCATGACCACTTACATTAAAATGAAGAATCCAGTCATATCATTAACCTTATAAAAGCTGTTTCTTCTCACAGGGACTGCCATGTTATATTCGCATGATCAGCCAAATACTACTCGCTTAATCTCAGTAACCGTCCTGTTATTTGACACTTTCACTCATTGATTAAAGTAATCATGGCTGACTGTGAATACTAAATTTCTACAATGGCATCTGAAACTGAAAACTATTGATTTTAAATGTTGCTGCATCCAAGCCGCTAGGTGTCAGTATAAATCCAAGATGACACAAAGACAAAAGTTACTGAGTGCACCTTTATGCTGTATTATTGTATGACCAAAATTTCAGTCCATTCAATTAAAATTATGAAGTTAAAACAACAACATTTAAATAGCAAATCTGGGTTTAGTCTACTTGCATTTAGTTATCTTAACCTTAATAGTTAAGTTCATTTTATATGAACACCAAGTTAAGTGAACTTAATTACACATGTTTTGGAGATGCCATTACTCAATTCAGTTGAGGGAACAAGTTTAATCAATCAATTGAGTAGAGTCAGCTTATTAGGGTTTTCAATGTAATGTGTTATGAGTACCATTCTGAAGCAAATAAGTTAGTGCTAGACTGTAACAGTACAGAGATTTGATCCAATCAAAGGTGAGGCCCGTTTGAAGATAGACATGCTGTTAATAAGTGTGTGGTGACTCAAGAGGCTGTCCCACCCAAGACAATCTCAAAATTACCTCTTGTTATGTTGACACTTGCACCACACCTAGTGCGTTGTGCCTCATCTACAGAATTGCACATTGAACATCATATTAAGCAAAACTGGTAAGGTATTATCAGACATGAATGAATGTTCATAAAAAATAAAAAAAGATTTCCTTTGATGATTGTCATGCATGTTTAATATTGGCATTTGTTCACACGACTTAGCTGTTGGATATTTTTCAAAATCATTTGAACAGTGCTTGGTTGAAATCCTGCCATGCAAAGACAAAACCAAGTAACTAAACATTTTGTCATTGAGTTATGACCGAAATCAGGTATTTTAAACTATGATCTGTCATGTGACAGAGTGTGAAAACTGCAGTAACTACAAAAGCCACAAATTTTTTTATTATTATTATTTTATTTTATTTATTTTATTTTTTTTTCATTTTTAGGATTGGAGTAGTTACTGTGTTTTACCTTTGTAGGGCAGAATAAATATACATTTTCATCAACAATGCATAAGCATATTAAGTAGTATTGCATGGCAAAGGCATTTCTCTAGCGTCCATCTCCACGGCTGGCGGTGGTGCTGACCTTGGGGCTGGGTGTGGGTCCCGGAGCTGGGGCAGGGGCAGGAGCAGGAGCAGGAGCAGGGGCAGGTGCAGGGGCGGGGGCAGGGACAGGGGCAGGACGAGATAGCAGCCCGAGGATAAGTGGCCAGAGCGGGTACAGTGGCCCAGGTGGAACCGGCCTCAGATATTGATAAACTCCAGGAAAGTGGTACTGATAGATCCTCTAGAGCAAATATATTATAAACCATAGCGATTTTTATTTATTTGTTATACATTTTGTCCACTTTTAGTAGAAAATTCCATGAAACAATAGTTTTAAAATATATTGGGATCCATTTTACCTCATCACTGCCAGAAGAGCACCAAGGGTTATGCCGTTTGCAGAGCTGACAAGAATTTAACATGTTAGATGATTGAGGTCATAATAAGAATCAAATGTTTTCTGATTCAGTTTAAAAGGCTCATACAAGCTGGGCAGCTCAGTAACATCAGGATAACAAGATATGAAATATACAGCAGTGAGAGTAAAAACTGTAATTTCATATAAAATGTACTTACACCTCCAGAGGTTATTAGCCACAGTGTAGTCAATAATATGAGACTGTTGATTTTGAGATGGCACATTTTTCAGCCTTAGAAGAATAGAAATGACAGATTATAGTGGCTTAATATATAATTGATGGCAGTCCAGTTAAACAAACAATGCATTTTTAACTGCATTCTCATAGGACTGATACAAATTGCAAATTGTTCTGCATGCAAGTACCAGAGTTAGCCACACAGGGTCACCCATTAGCAGTAGAGAAGGCAATCAAATCTGTAATTGTTCATAATCTCGAAATAAAAACATTTTAAATAATGAGAAAATTATAATTGAGAAATGAGTTCAAGTCATTCAGTGTTCCATGTTTAAAAGCATTAACCTTAACCTTGTCATCAAAACTATTTGTAAAAACACAAATGAATGTATGGGAATTTTTGTGAGCAAAAATGTTAAACAAATAAAAAAATATATATGTTTTTCCTTCTTCAAAGCAACCACTCTATATTTTACAGCTCTGCACAGTCTGCATCTCTCAACCAACTTCATGAGGTGTCACCTGTGATGCATTTTAAAAATTTTAATGGGCATCTGTTGGCTGCAAATAGATATATATATATATATATATATATATATATATATATATATATATATAAAATTATTATTATTATTATTTTTACTTTTAACACTAGTTAATTATTTTGTGTTCTAAAGAAATTCAGAAGTACAAATTATTTTTGTCAGCAAAAGTAATTTCAAGCATTTAAACATGAGCCTTTTCAAATATATATATATATATATTTTTTTTAAGATCATATGAGACAAATTCAGTCAAGTATGTCCAGTTTTTTTACTTGTAAAATAACTTTAACAATAACAAACAAACAAACAAAAAAGCTGTGTATATCTAGTTTAAGCAATTGTACTTACTGTCTAGATAGCCACTGAGTCTTCTCGATGTTTTGAAGAAACACTGATATATGCATGTGCTGCTTTTGCATTCAGATAGACTTATCAAAGAATTTAATCGCATGCATTTTTTACTCAACATGCAGACAAACCTTAATCTATAAGGACTGTAGTACAATGTTTAGTCATGTCTTAATCCTTAAAATCCCCAAAACCTCACTGTCAGTTTCTGCAATTGTGACATCCTGTTAAGAATTATATCTTCATATTTTATGGGCACATTGCTTCAGAGGATTTTTTAATCTTGTGTTTTTATTGTGAGACTCTTACCAAAATGATTTCTGTCTCTGTGTACTTAAAGACATTTTCCTCTAGCTTATAAAATGGCTCCATATGACTTAATCACTGGTAAATTTGATATCCATATACTGGTCTTGGTCTTTTTCTCTTGCAACAAGTAAAAATACAGAATCATAGTGCCATATAAATACATTGAAAGCAGGTATAATATTACAATTTCATTATAAAAATGATCTTAGCTTTTGCAATGACCATCCAAAGAACTCCACTCACCACAAGGGATCATTTGTACTGTATGGAGAAAAGTTTTTTTTTTTTTTTTTTTTTTTTTCCTGCATTCTGATGATTAAGATAATTGTAAAAATATATATTATGTTACATTGACGGTAAAATACCGGCAGTTGTGGTTGCCAAAAATTCACTGTAAAAAATACAGTTCTCATGATTCAGGCATTACGTGGTGTCATTTTGATGCCTATATATTTTACAGCTCACTACAGTTTAGATTATTAAATGATATAGACTTAAAATACCAACTTTCTGGAACAATAAAAATCAACTTTTCACTTTAAAATGTATTGTTAAACACCATGGTAACTACAAAAGGCCACATGATGACTTAAAGTTCTTCAAGAATGGCCCTTTCAGGAGCAATAATTAATACACATGTAGTGACAGTGCACAGTGTTACTCATATAAACACAAAACACCGTCAGGGTAACACATATAACACTAAAATAATGCAATAAAAATTAACTAAACTACATAAAATATAACATAAAATTAGAGTACTATTAAGAAGAAACATGTCTATGGGACTTCTGGGAACGCCCAATTATTGTTTACCATAAAAGTACATGTATTCTCTTGTTAAACATTATCTACTTTTATACCATTAATTACACTGTAAAATCATACTTTTTACATCTGAAAAAATACTACTTTTTACTATATTTTACTGTAAAATTACATGCATTTTCTTGTTAAATATATTTTTTAAAAATTACAATGTATATGAGGGCCTGGGTAGCTCAGCGAGTATTGATGCTGACTACCACCCCTGGAGTTGTGAGTTTGAAGCCAGGGTGTGCTGAGTGACTCCAGCCAGGTCTCCTAAGCAACCAAATTGGCCCGGTTGCTAGGGAGGGTAGGGAGGGTAGAGTCACATGGGGTAACCTCTTTGTGGTCACGATTAGTGGTTCTCATTCTCAATGGGGCACGTGGAAAGTTGTGCATGGATCGCGGAGAGTAGCATGAGCCTCCACATCCGGGATCTCCGCAGTGTCATGCACAACGAGAAAGATGCGCGGATTGACTGTCTCAGAAGCGGAGGCAACTGAGACTTGTCCTCCACCACCCAGATTAATGTGAGCAACCGTGCCACCACGAGGACCTACTAAGTAGTGGGAACTGGGCATTCCAAATTGGGAGAAAAGGGGATAAAAAAATAAAAAAGTTTTAAAAAAAAGTAAAAAACTGCAATGTATGTAAAGATAACTATCTGTCTACCAATTAAAATAATTTTTACTGTAGCATTTGTACATTTTGTTTCCATTAAAATTATATTTTTACAGTCTTTGAGAAGAAAACCTTATTCCAGAAGGGAGGTTTGTGTTGTGTTGGCCACAGAGTTGGGTGGAATACTAAATACTTTCTCTTAAATGTATTAAGTAATGTATTCTGATACATCACATAAAAAAGTAACATTCAGAATACAAGAACACTTTTAGAATATATGTTTATAAAGGCAAGGCACAATTGGAAGAATTATGTGTGATATGATCTGAACTGCAACATCTCCACTATCAGGACGGTTAATTTTTAAATGTATTCCACTACAGATTACAGAATACATGCTTAATGTCAGTAACAATATCTGAGTATTTTCTGAAAAAATCCTAAATATCTTAGGCAAAGTAAATTTTGTTTTAAGAATTTATATATACACACATATATATATATATATATATATATATATATATATAGTATATTTTACAGGAAAACAATTCAGAAATTCAAAAAGAATAAGATTTTGTAGTACATCTTTGCCCTTATATCAAAGGTCTTACTAGAGAAAAAAAAATATATGTATGACGAATGCAGAATTTAATCGTGCCTGATAGCATGCATGTGAAAGGGCTAAAAATAGCATTTTAGCTTAGCATAAACCTAAATGTTCTCATGAGGGCTGCATCCGAAAACTAGAAAATGCTGACTTCAGAGACTGTATATGGAGGCAGGATGAAAATAAGATTTTCAAACTGTTCTGATACCAGGTTCCTTAAGAGTTCCATTCATTCAAAAAAACACTGTCGGTTTAGCCATTAACTGATTAGGCAGCAAGTCATCTGTCTACATTTTCAGATGCAGCCTACAATTTCTACAAGGCTAAATATTTCTGCTGCTCCAAACTTGCTTCAAAACCCCACAGAGTGTACACAACAACATATTTTTCCTCAATGACGTCATATCCACCTTTTCACTTATAGAATCTCTCTGTTCATATGAATGTAACGCATTACAAGAAAGTGTTTCACTGCTGTTCAAACGCTCCTCGAATCGCGCCATTTATATGAATACGTTTAACAAAAGAACAGACTAAATATTAAATGAAAAAAATAACAATAAAATGAAAAGTAATCTCTTCGGTAATCAAAATACTTTTTAATGTATATTCTGATTACATTTAAACTGTAACTGTAGTGGAATACAGTTAATAATATTTTAAATATGTAATCCCATTACATGTATTCCATTACTCCCCAACCCTGTCCAGTATTAACATCTATGTGAGTCTAAACAGCCAGCTAGCTTTTTGTCAGCAAATTTCATGAATACCACCTTGATTTCTTTAAATTAGATGTGGAGTTGGACACTGATGTTTTTCTTTATGAAAGGCAGAAGGCAAACAGAAGACAGTTTGTGGTCAACAATATCTCATCCACTTTCCAACAAGAAAAATGCTGCCTGTTCCTCCAAGACCCAAAAGCCCTTAGCTGTGACATTGTAGCAACCAAGCAGGGTTGTTTGTGAATGTTCAGACTGGCATTTTTAATGTTTTAAACTAAATACATTTTGACTGGATGCATCGTCAGGTCCCGTGACAACAATGTAGTAGGCTATATAAATTATTCTAACCAGGCTTGCTTCCATATTTAGGCCTATTTATTCTTTGTGTTTTCAACTTCTTTTATTTCTAGCACATTTATTTTTTGGGTGCTTTTAATTATTTTACTCCTTTGATTCAAATTTCTTAATTGTAGATTTTTTTTTTTTTTAAATCACTTTGTATGATATATTAAATAAATGTATTTACACAGCAATTGTAATTATGGGAAACAATGTATCATGCACTCGAATGTAATATTTGTGTAAAAATATGGCTGTATTGATTCTGGTGCACAGCTGACAGCGCGCTGATTAAGACAACAACATTCCAGTGCATTTGCCAGATATTCAATCCCGGAATATACATAAGACATTGTATTTTCATTATCTAGTGTCTACCTTTTTTTGACCACTGTCTATTTTTAAGTATTCCAAAAACCAAAACCCGCAATGCTATAATTTTAGCCCACAATTGTGCTTTCAGATTAGCCCAGTTTGATAATATTTTATAATGAATTCTATGACGGAAATGCACGTTGGAGCATAACTTGTTTTCTCTAGCAAGACCTTTGATATTAGAGCAAAGATGTACTGCAAAAATCGTATTCTTAATAAGAATTTAAATATAGTTTTTTTCTGTAAAAAGTGTCTAAAAATCCTTAAAACAAGATAAATTTACTTGAGTAGCAAAACTGCATAAGATATTTAGGCTTTTTTTTTTTTTTTAGATAATACTTTTTTCTTACTTTATTTACTTGTTTATAGTCAAAACAAGTGAAAAAAATCAACCAGTGCTGATGTTACAGACCTTGTGTAATCTAATGGAATATATTACAAATTACATTTTACAGCATGTATTCTGTAATCTGTAGTGGAATACTTTATAAAATTAACCTTCCAAACCCTAGGTAAAATGTACTGTTCCTTACTTTTCAAACTTCATAAAATACACTTTTATTTACTTATTCATTTATTGATTCATTCATTCATTCATATTTTTTTACAATTTATGGCTGCCATTCATAATAGGACACACACTGATAGAATTGCTATAGAAGAGTTTAATTTTTAAGTTATAAGTTATATTTCTCTATACCTTTAAGAGAGAAAGAATGACATAAAAGCAAATATATGATTCAATAATGCAAACTTTCTTTTTTTTTTTTTTTTACACCAGAAACAGGAGAATCAAGGCAGATGTGCAATGCAATGAGAATTCAGAGGAAATCACACACATCCTCAGCTTCAACTGGAGACTCATCTACCACCAGGGGCAGGAGCGGGAGCGGGGGCAGGAGCTGGGGCAGGTGCTGGGGCAGGTGCAGGGGCAGGTGCTGGGGCAGATGCCAGCTGTGCTAAGAGCAATGGCAGGAGGTTGAGGAGTGCATTGTTGTTTTGAGGTGGCCGGTAGATGGGTATGTAAGATGGATAGGGACGCTGAAACTGGTATGGATTGTAGAAGCCTCCAAACCCTCTCTGTAGTAAAACCAATAGAAGCACACAATAAGACTTTCATTTAAAGAGTCTGGAAGTCTACATAATACAGTGCACATAATCACAATGTACTTATATAACATTTGCTCTGCTTTGGATAATATTTGCTCTGAGGTGAAAAATAAAATAAGGATCAATTAATTAAAAAGAATTCATCAAAAGATAAAAATCAAGAGATGAAGAGAATGTGCATGTGCAGAGTGTCTTAACATTCAAACTGACCTCTGAGGAACGGCTTGAAGAGCGCTTCTCTCTATGTTCTTCATCTGCCTTTGAAAATAAATGAATTTGTCTTTTGTCATTTGATCTGCATCACATTTCATATGTTATAAAAAGGTTACAATACAATTTGACATGATGAGCATTCAAATAGAGAATGTAAGAGAATTGTACTTACTAGCACGGCACAGCAGATTCCAAAGACACAAGCAACAATAAGGAAAGCCTTCATGGTTCTCACTAACCTCTTATCTAGAGAAAGATTATATTATGTGTAAATTGCTTTGGATCAGAGCATCTGCTAAATGAACCAAGGTAAATATATATGCATTTGATTCTACCTTTCCTTCTTACCTGTATGGCAAATAAGACACTTCTCTGTTTCATGTATGAAAAACAGCATGTGAAAAGTGCTTTATAAACACATTATCAACATGCAACTAACCAATCAGCAGGAGACATTACACTGTGACAGGTTTGAAAAATGTAACGTTTCCTCAGCATCACTCTGTATTTGGCAAGTTGGACTTTACTCAACAGTTGGGAATTAGGAAAGTGATTCACATGGCTGTCTGTACACTTATATGTAATATACATAAAGGTGGGTTTAACTGAGTTAATGCAATACACAAACAAAACAAAAGATTAAGACTTAATCTTAAATTAGGAGGGGGTGTGACCCAAGGAAATTAGTCAATAATGATTAATTGTTCAATTGTCTTTATATCTGTGAAGGCTTTCATAAGGACAATTTGTTACTGAATTCCACATGTAAATGGTCATGTTTCTTGTTGTTAAAAGCCAATGAACTTCTTCCCTGAGTAAGTGGCAAGTCTTCATTATTTTAGCTTTTTAAGGTCTAACCTATTTACACATATCATTCCCTGATTTTTAGCTTTCTAGATTTACATAATCTGAGTGTTCTTTATAAATTTTGACAATTGTATTTGCCAGCAGGGCCGTAGCTAATGGGGTGAATGGTGGTAACAGTTCTAGAGGCCCACAGATCCAGGGGGCCCCACATCAAATTTGAAACTATATTTTTAATAGGAAAGGGGCCAAGAGCAATATGCAGTCAGGGGGCCCAGAATACCTTGCTACGACCCTGCTTGCCAGTGTAGTATAAGTAGGAAGAGGATTTCCTTACTGGACGGAAATTTCACTCCCTCAAGTACTCTAGCTGAAGACATATACTGCCATGACCAGTTGATATATTACACATTTAATCAAATAAGAAAATGGATGTGATCACTATTAATGTGTAACGGTAGACACGTGCTGTGTGTAAACCTCACTCCCCTGGCCTCAAGAGGTGCACTAGCGACTGATGCTAGAGGCATGCCGGAGACGCTGTTTCAAATCCCGCTTGGAGTGGGTCAAGCAAGCCTGGTTACAGTGGTGCCATGACCCAGATGGGAGTGAGGTTTAGGGGGGTGAGTGTAATGGTAGCCAGCTGGTACGTGCTGTGCAGTGTGTAAACCTCACTCCCCTGGCCTTAAGAGGCACACTAGCGACTGATGCTAGTGGCTGTAGCCTTTAGCCTCCTTGTTAGCGTGCTTGCCTCCCATGCTGGATACACCGGTTCGAATCCCGCTCGGAACAGGTCGAGCAGGACCGGCTACAAATGTACTTACAAATCTGAAATAAAGCCATTGTTGGCGGTTGTTGGCTATTGTACCTTGGCATAATGGTCAATTGTTCCTAGATCTTTTCAGATTTTGTCATCCAGCAACAAGTAATATTTTGTTGCTGTTTCCAGATTTTAATTGGCAAATTTCTGCTATGAATCATTCATTAAAATATTAATGAATAAGGGAAAGCAGTGTACAGTGTCTATTGTGTTGGAGTGCCAGTGCAGAATTTGTTAAACCTTTTTAATTTTGTTAATAGGCTACTTTGTAACCAATGTTAAGGGTTTATGTTTGCTGCATAGTATTTGAATAGTAACCCTCACTCCACTGTACTTCTTTTTTACAATATATTTTTATTTATTTATTTACCCTTTATTTAGCCAGGTTGGTCACATTAAGATTTGAATCCCTTTTATAAGAGAGACCTTGCAAAGAAAGGCAGCAGCTAGACTTTGACAGCACGAAAGAGACAACATAAATACATAAATACATCATTTACTTACTCTATTTTGCTGTTGAACAGTCAATACTCGGGCGAGAGGGACCTCTGGTGGCGCTCGAGGGAACCAGCTTGACTGGCAGGTGTAACAGAGCATGGTAGCCAGAGACAAAGGTCCCTTGTAGACAATCAGACCCATTTCCCTGGTTGATAAGCAGGAGCTAGACGATGATAACAATCGGCCTGTTCCTTTTGCTGATGTATGGCTCTCTGGAGATGCACGTGGACTTGATCCCACACATTTGCTTCGTCGCATCCAATGATCAACAGCGGGAACATCAGATGGTTCACCAGACCATTGGAATAGAGGGGGTTGGTATCCTAGTATGCATTTGAATGGGTGAGACCAGTGGAGGGTTTGACAAGCAAGTTTTGAGAATATTGGAAGGTATCGGCTCCATTCGGACTGGTTCATTTGGCAATATGTGAATTAGTAGCACTCCAATTCCTGATTGAGGTGTTCGGTTTGTCCATTGGATTGTGGATGGTATACAGAGATTAAACTAATGTTGATATTAATTGTTTGAAAAAGGCCAAACATACTCGAGAGGTGAATTGTGGTCCTCTGTCAGATACGATATCTTCGGGAAGGCCGTACAGTCTGAAAACAATTAAACAGGGTTTCTGCAGTTTCCAGTGCAGTGGGTAGTTTAGGCAGAGGAAGCAAGCAACAGGCTTTCGAGAATCACTCGATTACGGAGAGAATGACTGACTTTCCCTGTGATTCGGGAAAGTCGGTAATAAAGTCAAGAGCTATGTGTGACCATAGGCATTGAGGAAGGGGTAAAGGTTGTAGAAGAGCAGCAGGAACTTGCTTCGGCAACTTGGATGTGACACATATTTGACACTCACGTACGTAGGTTGTTGCATCAAGAGTGACTGATTCCCACCGGAATCTGTTTTGAAGGAGACGGATGGTCACCTGCATGCCTGGGTGACCAGAACACAATGATGTGTGAACCCATTTGAGCACTTGTGATCGCATGTAGACAGGAACATAGGTCTTATCGGTTGGACATTCAGCAGGTGGTGGAACTTGGATATTAGCCTGGATCAAGTCATCCATGATTTCCCAGTGCACAGGAGCTATCACCAGGGAATAGGGAATTATGGTTTTGTTGTTGATGGTCTCTTTCGATTTGTCATATATTTGAGATAATGCATTGGCTTTTGTGTTCTTAGAGGTCGGAAAGTGATAGTGAAGTTGAATCGAGTAAAGAACAATGCCCACCAGGCCTGATGGGGACTTAAATGCATGTTGCTCGAATGTACTCAAGATTGCTATGATCCCATGAAATGGGTGCCTAGCTCTTTCCAACCAGTGCTGCCACTCCTCAGTTGCAGCCTTCATGGCTAATAGTTCCCAGTTGCCAACATCATAGTTCCGTTCTGCAGAGGAGAGCTTGCGGGAGAAGAATGCACAGGGAAATAGTTTAGCTGGGTTACCATGTCGTTGGGAGAGAACTGCACCAAAACTGGTGTCGGATGCATCCATTTCTAGGATAAAGGGTAACGTAGGGTCTGGGTGACGAAGTATGGGTGCACTTGTGAAGCGTTTCTTGAGTTCCTCGAAGGCAGCAGAGGCAGCTGGATGCCAATGTAGATGTTTAATGGCTCCCCGGAGAAGGGAAGTAAGAGGTGCGGTTACTGAACTGAAGCTTCTGATGAAGCATCTATAAAAATTGGCAAATCCAAAAAATCATTGTAATTCTTTCACAGTTCTTGGATGAGACCAATCCAGGACATCTTTTACTCTGGAGGTATCCATAGCTACTCCATCTGGTCCAGTTATGTACCCAAGGAACGAGATGGTTTCTTTGTGGAACTCACATTTTTCAGCTTTGGCATATAGCTTATGCTGGTTGAGGCATTGAAGGACTTGGCGTACCTGTTGAACGTGTTCTTCGAGTGTGGAGGAGTAGATCAGGATATCATCGATATATACAATAACCCCTTTGTTGAGCATGTCCTGGAATATTTAGTTGACAAAGGACTGGAACACAGAAGGACAGTTGGAAAGGCCAAAGGGCATGACAAAGTATTCATAGTGCCCTGCACAGGTGGAAAACTCCATCTTCCACTTGTACCTCTCGCGGACACAGATCAAATTGTAAGAGTTGCGTAAATCCAGCTTGGTAAAAATCTTGGCAGATCTGAGTTGCTCCAGAGCAGCAGGTATAAGGGCTAATGGATTACAAAATTTCACAGTGATGTCATTGAGACCTCTATAATCTATGCATGGGCGAAGACCTCCATCTTTATTTTCAACGAAGAAGTCAGCTGCAGTGGGAGAAGTGGAAGGATGGATAAAACCCTTTGCCAGCGCTTCTTCAACATATTCCTCCATTGCTTTGGTTTCTGGCTCATATAATGCATAGATGTGTCCTAGGGGTGGAGATGTGCTGGGCAATAGGTCAATAGTACAATCACAAGGATGATGAGGAGGAAGCTGGGCAGCTTTGATTTTACTGAAGGCTTCAGAAAGATCAGCATATTCCACAGGTGAACCTGATACTTCCTTGACAAGAGCAGATGAAACGTTGGTGCTACAAAGTTTTAATAGGGCAACAGGAGCCAGACAGGAATTGAAACAAGGGCAACAGCTTACAATTAGACCATCCGTCCAGGATACAATGGGGTTATGCTTACAAAGCCAAGGCAAACCAAATATAACAGGATTTTTGGGGGAATGGATGACTAAGAGCTGGATGTCCTCTCTATGTAACAGGCCAACTTGCAATTGTATGGTTTGAGAAACTTGACGTATGGAGCTCGTGCCCAGCAGATGACCATCTAAGGCTGTGACATGTAGAGTAGTACAGTGAGTAAAAGTTAGCTTATTTTTCTCCACCAAATTCTGGTCAATAAAATTGCCAGCTGCCCCAGAGACAAGTAATACTTGAAGTTCTATTTTCAATTTATCATGCAATATCATAGTGGGTAATAGCATCTGACTAGTAGTAAGAAGTTGAGAACAGATCAAACTCACCAGAGGCTTGCTTGAGGTTGTTGATCAAACTGGGCAAGAGGCTAGATGGTGCCTCCACAGTAGAGATATAATTGAAACTGGAAATGACGGGCTTTCTCCTCAGGGGAAAATTTGGTGCGACCAATTTGCATGGGCTCAACAGGGGTGTTGTCATGTACTGGAGGCAAGTCTGCAGAAACTTTTCTGCTAGGTCAGCGGGAACGCATCAAGTTGTCCAATCAAATGGTTAATTTAATGAACTGGTCAAGAGTGAGACCTTCATCACGACAGGCTAGTTCCGCTTGAAGCTCAGCATTAAGTCCTTTACGAAACAGCAATTTTAATGTATCATCCAGCCATCCAGTTTGTGCTACAAAGGTACGAAAGTCCAGAGCATAATCTGCAGCAGCATAGTTACGTTGTTTGAGCATCAGTAAGGTTTCACCAGGTGACTGGCCCCCTGACGGGTGTTCAAACACCTTCCTAAAGCGTGCTTAAATCTGTTCAAACGAACATTGAATATTGTTCTCGCTTTCCCAGATCATGGTAGCCCAGTTGAGTGCACGCCCAGTGAGGAGGGAGGTGACAAAAGTGACTTTATCTTCTTCAGATGGATATAGACGTGGTTGTTGCACAATAAATAATCTGCATTGCATGAGGAATCCTCTGCATTTATCAATGGAACCATCATACTTCTCAGGAAATGGTAACCGAGAACTCACCCCAGAAATGCTGGCTGACATGCAGCCGAAACTGGTTGCTTCGGTGGGTGCAGACGGTGTAGTGTTTTGTGTAGGCCATTAATGTTGCACCAATTCCTCGGTCAGAGAGGTAAGTTTGCATAACTGTTCATGATGTTGGGTTAAGGTGGCGGCTTGTGATGTGACCACGGTTTGAAGGTGATAAAGTTCCGTTGGATCCATAGTTGGCGAAGCATTCTGTGACGCCGAGGCTTGGAGGGTTTCTTGCGGTTTTATTGTAATAAATGAAGTAAGAGTATCAGGAGAATAAGAACAGTTTATAGCACGGTTGACGTTATGCAGGGATGTAAACATTTTGGATGCAATAACATAATCCATACTACATTCCAAAATGCAAGTCAAGGTCGGCGCACGTACAGACAGTTCAAACAACAGATAAAGCATGTATTGTTCAGGCACAGGTTTCATACAGTTATGCAGTCATGATACAAATCCATAAACCAGGAAACAGGCGAGGGTCTTACGCAGGCAAACAGTCCACAGGTATATCCATAAATGATGAGACAGGCAGAGGTCAAACACAATAAGTCCATCCAGGCAATAATCCATAAACGATAAGACAGGCAGAGGTCAAACACAGTAAAGCAGTCCAGGCAATAATCTATAAACAGGTGACAGGCAAGAGTCAGGCACGGAGAAGCAGGCAGTACTATACACAATGCTCAGTAGTGTTTGCGGGGCAAAACAAGACTTCGTACTGAGCATAAGCTACACAGTGTTTATATAGCCTAATGCTAATGGGCTAACTGGAAGCAGGTGATTGAACAGTCAATACTCGGACTCAAGGGACCTCTGGTGGCGCTCGGGGGAACCAGCTTGGCTGGCAGGTGTAACAGTTACATACAACATCACTAACCAGGGAGATAACTTGGCTATGCAACCAACCTGAATTTGTGGGAAGTTTTTGCGAGCTTTCTGTTCATGAATGAGGTGTGCATTAGTACAGGAGTTTTCAACATGTCATAAGGGAGGCACCAGATATAGGCTCAAATTCAAGTGAAGCGAAAAACAATTGGAACTGCTGTAAATTGTATAAGTCCATATCAAAATATTGTATGTGGTAACATCCCCTCAGTTACAGTATTGTTTAGAGAGGAAACCTCAATAACAATACCGATCAGGACTGTGCAAATCTGTCTGGTTCTTTCTCCTGAATAAATTACATTTCCTACATAACCGCTGCAGTGCCTGAGTTATTAGTGATACTAATAACTCTGTGCTGATGCACCAAAAGACTAAGGATTTCTTTATTGCAAAATCCTATCCTAAAGTATGATTTAACTACATCCTCCACATCCATCTCTTGCATTAATGAAGCTGCTGGCTCTGCGTTCATTCTGTCATTGTGATAATGACACTCTGATAAGCCTAATGTTGAGATTTTTTTTCTCTAATATTTCTACTTTATTCACACAATATACTACTTTATTCTCACAATGCTAAGACTTTATTCTAATAATTTTTACTTTATTCTCAAAATATTATGACTATAATCTCAAAATGCTATGACTTTATTCTATTAAGTTTGACTTTGTTCTCATACAAAATTTTATGTCATAATTCTACAACGCATTACGACTTTAATCTCATAATGCTACAACTTTATTCTCGTGATGTTTTATTTATTTGCAAAATATTACGACTTTACTATCGAAATCTTATTTATTTCAATCAAAGCAAAGTTTCAATGCTTGATAACTGCAAGCTCTGGTGTGCAGACTTAACTATAATAACTGACAAGTTCAGTGTAATTTGATTTTAAACCATTTAAAAATCAAGAGGCTACTTAAATGCAGCAGTTTAACTCCACACACATGACATGGAAATGTGAACCTGCCCAGGCAGAGCGCATATACAGGCAGTCACTTTTGTTTGACTTAAATGTGAGATTTTATTATTTTAAGACCTATGTATTGTACTATTTAGGCTTATAGCTCACTGTGCTGCTATTTTGAGTTGCATTAGAGGAAATTCCATTTCAATAAACATTCTTTATTCCCACATACCGACTCCCGGCTAAACCTGAATAACCGAACAAGATGACTGCATTAAAATCTACTTGGTGTATGGATTGTGAACAAATGAAGATTAGAAGGTTTATAGATTATATATTTAGAAATAAGGCTTGCACAATAAAACCTCAGTGCCTCTGATACAGAAAAGCTGCACCCTTCTGAGAGAAAATGTAAAGCTCCCACACGAGGCGTACGTAACAATTCGTCTGATGATCCTGCGCACAAACAGTAGGTAAAAGTCAAAGTTCGAACTGTCAATTAATGCAAGTTGGGCTCACTGATCAGAATTAATTTACATTTGAAGCCAGAATTGAAGCCTGCCTTGTTGCTTTTGTACCTTGATGTAATTAACATTAAGCCTTAAAAAAAAAAAAATCCTCATCACAAAATACCATTCGGGGCCCTATCAGCCCTATCAGCAAGAGTGTAGCTACGCCGCTAGACACGCCCATGTTTAAAGTAATTTCAAGTTCATTTTGATTTGGACGTGACCAAAAGTGAAGTTGTCCGAGTCCAAGTGTTAGTTGCTTACTCTCTAAATATTTTTTCACTTCCGTCAGCTCATCCCATTCATAGTGATCTGCATAGACTCGCTGCAAGTGCGAGTGCATGAAAGGTGGACACTATCGCGTTCATTGATTGACAGCATATTGAATGAATCAGTGCAAAGTTGAGGCAATCTCTCCCCTCACGTGACTTTTCGCCTGTACTCTGAGGTTCTTGGCTCACATTCACGCCCAGCTTTAGAAGCTCAATGGGATTGCAATGCGCTCAAGGGAGGTGTGAGAGATGCTGCCTCCCTCTGAAACTTTATCTGCTGGTGTCTCTGTTATTCAGAGTTACTTTGTAAATATGTCAGTCATACGTACACATGATTTGAGCTCACAATTCATGATATTTTATTTGTTTTATTTATGTACAGCCAATTATGTTTCTCACCCAGATTTGTTTAGGAGGAAATGCCTCTCTTGCCTCTGAGAAAACTCCACTTATGGTATTCCTAAACAATTGATTACAGCACCTTTAATATCAAAGGTGAATTGTTAGAGTAGCACCTATCCAAATAATTGTAGTTGATATGATTTATAGGTTTGTAATAATTTCAGAGCTGTGAAACACTAATTTATTGATGATGTGGAACATATAAAACTGATGAATGATGTATATTTGAAATTTTCTAAATGACTTTAAATGTTTTTTTTTATTTGGTTGCATTAATGATAGCACACACACACACTCATAAACACGGTGACTGATAAGCCATATCTTTCCATATATTTCCAGTGCCTTTAAAAGAAAAATAATAATGTAAACACAAATATATGATTTAATGATGTAAAGTTTATTTTTAAAACACCAAAAACAGGAGTATCAAGGCAAATATGACAATGCATTGAGGTAATCAAACACATCTGCATCTTTAACTAGTGACTCATCTACCACCAGGGACAAGAGTTGGAGCTGGAGCTGGAGCAGGAGCTGGGGCAGGAGCAGGAGCAGGTGCAGGTGCTGGGGCAGGTGCTGGGGCAGGGGCAGGGGCAGGGCGGATGCCAACTGTGCTAAGAGCAACTGCAAGAGGTTGAGGAGGGCATTGTTGTTCAGAGGTGGCTGATTCATGGGTATGTAAGATGGATAGGGACGCTGAAACTGGTATGGGTTGTAGAAGCCTCCAAACCCACTCTGTAGTAAAACCAATAGCACATAGTAAGACTTCCATTTAAAAAAAATAAAAAATGTGTCTACATAATGCAAATATTAAAGATAAAGACAATACAAATGACACACAAATGCACTCAAGCATACTTAGTCATAGTGTTCATCCATAACACATATAGCTGTAAGATTGTCTATGATTTGGAAAATATTTGCACTGAGGAAAAAATAAATATTGAAAAAGGATCAACTAATTAAAATGAATTATTCAAATGGTAAAAAAAAATAAAATAAATAAATAAATAACAAGAGATGAAGAGAATGTTCATGTGCAGAGAGTCTTAACATTCAAACGGACCTCTGAGGAACGGCTTGAAGAGCGCTTCTCTCGATCTTCTTCATCTGCCTGTGAAAAGAAATCAATTTGTCATTTTTGTAACTCCACATCTGCATCACATTTCCCATGTTATAGCAAAAGTTACAAAACAATTTGACATGATGAGCATTCAGATTTTAAAAGAGATTGGTACTCACAAGCACGGCACAGCAGATTCCAAAGACACAAGCAACAATAAGGAAAGCCTTCATGGTTCTCACTAACCTCTTATCTAGAGAAAGATTATATTATGTGTAAATTGCTTTGGATCAGAGCGTCTGCTAAATGAACCAAGGTAAATATATATGCATTTGATTCTACCTTTCCTTCTTACCTGTATGGCAAATAAGACACTTCTCTGTTTCAGGTATGAAAAACAGCATGTGGAAAATGCTTTATAAACACATTATCAACATGTAACTAACCAATCAGCAGGAGACATTACACTGTGACAGGTTTGAAAAATGTAACGTTTCCTCAGCATCACTCTGTATTTGGCAAGTTGGACTTTACTCAACAGAATTAGGAAAGTGATTCACATGGCTGTCTGTACTCTTATATGTAATATAAATATATGTGGGTTTAACTTAGTTAATGCAATACACAAACAAAACAAAAGATTAAGACACACTTTTAATTAGGAGTGGGTGTGACCCAAGGAAATTAGTCAGTAATGATTAATTGTTCAGTCTTCTTTATATCTGTAAAGGCTTTCATAAGGAGAATTTGTTACTGAATTCCACATGTAAATGGTTCTATTTCTTGTTGTTAAAAGCCAATGAATTTCTTCCCTGAGTAAGTGGCAAGTCTCCATTATTTTAGCTTTTCAAGGTCTAACCTATTTATACATATCATTCCCTGATTTTTAGCTTGCTAGATTTGCATCATCTGTGTTCTTTATCAGTTTTGACAATTGTATTTGCCAGCAGGGCTGTAGCTAGTGGGGAGAATGGTGGTACTGATTCTAGAGGCCCACAGATCCAGGGGGCCCCACAACAATTTCTAAACTATATTTTTAATAGGAAAGGGGCCAAGAGCAATATACAGTCACGGGGTCCAAAACACCTTGCTACGACCCTGCTTGCCAGTGTAGTATAAGTAGATGGATGTCCTTACTGGACGGAAATGTCACTCCCTCAAGTACTCTAGCTGAAGACATATACTGCAATGACCAGTTGATATATTACACATTTAATCAAATAAGCAAATGGATGTGATCACTGTTAATGTACAGTACCTACAAATCTGAAATAAAGCCATTGTTGGCAGTAGTTGGCTATTGTCCCTTGGCATAATGGTCTCTTGTTCCTAGATCCTTTCAGGTTTTGTCATCAAGCAACAAGTAATCTTTTGGTGCTGTTTCCAGATTTTAATTGGCAAATTTCTGCTATGAATCATTCATTACAATATTAATGAATATGGGAAAGCAGTGTACAGTGTCTATTGTGTTGGAGTGCCAGTGCAGAATTTGTTAAACCTTTTTAATTTTGTTAATAGGCTACTTTGTAACCAATGTTAAGGGTTTATGTTTGCTGCATAGTATTTGAATAGTAACCCTCACTCCACTGTACTTCTTTTTTACAGTATATTTTTCATTTATTTATTTAACATTTATTTAATCAGGTTGGTCGCATTAAGATTTGAATCTCTTTTATAAAAGAGACCTGGCCAAGAAAGGCAGCAACTAAATTTTGACAGCACGACAGAGTCAACATAAATAAATACTGTAAATCAACAACATATAAAAATGCAATCATTTACTTATACACTCCCCTTACTCTATTTTTCTGTTTACAGAGTATTATTTTTGGATCAGTCATCTACTCCTCTAGAATGATGGCATGATGCCACAGAGCTGTATCTTTAAGAGTGAGCGCTCACTAAAAACCAACTCACTGACATGCCAATGTTTAAAATAATTTCAAGTTCATTTTAATTTGGACATGACCAAAAGTGAAGTTGTCCGAGTCTGTGAGTTGCTTACTCTGTAAATATTTCTTCACTTCCATCAGCTCGTCCCAGTCATAGCGATCTGCAGAGGCTCGCTGCAAGTGCGAGTGCATGAAAGGTGGACACTATCGCATTCATTGATTGACAGCATATTGAACGAATCAGTGCAAAGTTGAGGCAATCTCTCCCCTCACGTGACTTTTCGCCTGTACTCTGAGGTTCTTGGCTCACATTCACGCCCTGCTTTAGAAGCTCAATGGGATTGCAATGCGCTCAAGGGAGTCGTGAGAGATGCTGCCTCCCTCTGAAACTTTATCTACTGGTGTCTCTGTTATTCAGAGTGACTTTGTAAATATGTCAGTCATACGTACACATGATTTGAGCTCACAATTCATGATATTTTATTTGTTTTATTTATGTACAGTCAATTATTTTTCTCACCCAGATTTTTTTAGGAGGCAGTACCTCCCTTGCCTCCTCGGAGAAAACTCCACTTATGGTATTCCAAAAACAATTCCTTACAGCACTTTTACATCAAAGTTGAATTGTTAGAGTAGCACCTATCCAAATAATTGTAGTTGATATGATTTATAGGTTTATAATAATTTCAGAGCTGTGAAACACTAATTTATTGATGATGTGGAACATATAAAACTGATGAATGAAGTATCTTTGAAATTTTCAAAATGACTTTAATTTGTTTGCATTAATGATAGCACACACACACACACACACACACACACACACACACACACACATAAACACAGTGACTGATAAGTCATTTCTACATTTTCCAGTGCCTTTAAAAGAAAAATAATAACGTAAACACAAATATATGATTTAATGATGCAAAGTTTATTTTTAAAACACCAAAAACAGGAGTATCAAGGCAAATGTGACAATGCATTGAGGTAATCAAACACATCTGCATCTTTAACTAGTGACTCATCTACCACCAGGGGCAGGAGCTGGAGCTGGAGCTGGAGCTGGAGCTGGAGCTGGAGCTGGAGCTGGAGCAGGAGCTGGGGCAGGTGCTGGGGCAGGGGCAGGGGCGGATGCCAGCTGTGCTAAGAGCAACTGCAGGAGGTTGAGGAGGGCATTGTTGTTCAGAGGTGGCTGATTCATGGGTATGTAAGATGGATAGGGACGCTGAAACTGGTATGGGTTGTAGAAGCCTCCAAACCCTCTCTGTAGTAAAACCAATAGCACATAGTAAGACTTCCATTTACAAAAAAAAATTATAATATTTGTCAATGTAATGCAAACATTAAAAACAAAGACAATACAAATGACACACAAATGCACTCAAGTGTACTTAATCATAGTGTTATTCCATAACACATATAGTTGTAAGATTTGTTATGATTTGGATAATATTTGCACTGAGGAAAAAAAAATTTTTTTGAAAAAATATCAACTAATTAAAATGAATTATTCAAATGGTAAAAAAATAAATAAATAAATAAATAAATAACAAGAGATGAAGAGAATGTTCATGTGCAGAGAGTCTTAACATTCAAACGGACCTCTGAGGAACGGCTTGAAGAGCGCTTCTCTCGATCTTCTTCATCTGCCTGTGAAAAGAAATCAATTTGTCATTTTTGTAACTCCACATCTGCATCACATTTCCCATGTTATAGCAAAAGTTACAAAACAATTTGACATGATGAGCATTCAGATTTTAAAAGAGATTGGTACTCACAAGCACGGCACAGCAGATTCCAAAGACACAAGCAACAATAAGGAAAGCCTTCATGGTTCTCACTAACCTCTTATCTAGAGAAAGATTATATTATGTGTAAATTGCTTTGGATCAGAGCGTCTGCTAAATGAACCAAGGTAAATATATATGCATTTGATTCTACCTTTCCTTCTTACCTGTATGGCAAATAAGACACTTCTCTGTTTCAGGTATGAAAAACAGCATGTGGAAAATGCTTTATAAACACATTATCAACATGTAAATAACCAATCAGCAGGAGACATTACACTGTGACAGGTTTGAAAAATGTAACGTTTCCTCAGCATCACTCTGTATTTGGCAAGTTGGACTTTACTCAACAGAATTAGGAAAGTGATTCACATGGCTGTCTGTACTCTTATATGTAATATAAATATATGTGGGTTTAACTTAGTTAATGCAATACACAAACAAAACAAAAGATTAAGACACACTTTTAATTAGGAGTGGGTGTGACCCAAGGAAATTAGTCAGTAATGATTAATTGTTCAGTCTTCTTTATATCTGTAAAGGCTTTCATAAGGAGAATTTGTTACTGAATTCCACATGTAAATGGTTCTATTTCTTGTTGTTAAAAGCCAATGAATTTCTTCCCTGAGTAAGTGGCAAGTCTCCATTATTTTAGCTTTTCAAGGTCTAACCTATTTATACATATCATTCCCTGATTTTTAGCTTGCTAGATTTGCATCATCTGTGTTCTTTATCAGTTTTGACAATTGTATTTGCCAGCAGGGCTGTAGCTAGTGGGGAGAATGGTGGTACTGATTCTAGAGGCCCACAGATCCAGGGGGCCCCACAACAATTTCTAAACTATATTTTTAATAGGAAAGGGGCCAAGAGCAATATACAGTCACGGGGTCCAAAACACCTTGCTACGACCCTGCTTGCCAGTGTAGTATAAGTAGATGGATGTCCTTACTGGACGGAAATGTCACTCCCTCAAGTACTCTAGCTGAAGACATATACTGCAATGACCAGTTGATATATTACACATTTAATCAAATAAGCAAATGGATGTGATCACTGTTAATGTACAGTACCTACAAATCTGAAATAAAGCCATTGTTGGCAGTAGTTGGCTATTGTCCCTTGGCATAATGGTCTCTTGTTCCTAGATCCTTTCAGGTTTTGTCATCAAGCAACAAGTAATCTTTTGGTGCTGTTTCCAGATTTTAATTGGCAAATTTCTGCTATGAATCATTCATTACAATATTAATGAATATGGGAAAGCAGTGTACAGTGTCTATTGTGTTGGAGTGCCAGTGCAGAATTTGTTAAACCTTTTTAATTTTGTTAATAGGCTACTTTGTAACCAATGTTAAGGGTTTATGTTTGCTGCATAGTATTTGAATAGTAACCCTCACTCCACTGTACTTCTTTTTTACAGTATATTTTTCATTTATTTATTTAACATTTATTTAACCAGGTTGGTCGCATTAAGATTTGAATCTCTTTTATAAAAGAGACCTGGCCAAGAAAGGAAGCAACTAAATTTTGACAGAACGAAAGAGTCAACATAAATAAATATTGTAAATCAACAACATATAAAAATGCAATCATTTACTTATACACTCCCCTTACTCTATTTTTCTGTTTACAGAGTATTATTTTTGGATCAGTCATCTACTCCTCTGTAATGATGGCATGATGCCACAGAGCTGTATCTATAAGAGTGAGCGCTCAATAAAAACCAGCTCACTGACGCCAATGTTTAAAATAATTTCAAGTTCATTTTAATTTGGACGTGACCAAAAGTTAAGTTGTCCGAGTCTGTTAGTTGCTTACTCTGTAAATATTTCTTCACTTCCATCAGCTCATCCCAGTCATAGCGATCTGCAGAGGCTCGCTGCAAGTGCGAGTGCATGAAAGGTGGACACTATCGCATTCATTGATTGACAGCATATTGAACGAATCAGTGCAAAGTTGAGGCAATCTCTCCCCTCACGTGACTTTTCGCCTGTACTCTGAGGTTCTTGGCTCACATTCACGCCCTGCTTTAGAAGCTCAATGGGATTGCAATGCGCTCAAGGGAGGCGTGAGAGACGCTGCCTCCCTCTGAAACTTTATCTGCTGGTGTCTGTTATTCAGAGTTACTTTGTAAATATGTCAGTCATACGTACACATGATTTGAGCTCACAATTCATGATATTTTATTTGTTTTATTTATGTACAGTCAATTATTTTTCTCACCCAGATTTTTTTAGGAGGCAGTACCTCCCTTGCCTCCTCGGAGAAAACTCCACTTACGGTATTCCAAAACAATTCCTTACAGCACTTTTACATCAAAGTTGAATTGTTAGAGTAGCACCTATCCAAATAATTGTAGTTGATATGATTTATAGGTTTATAATAATTTCAGAGCTGTGAAACACTCTAATTTATTGATGATGTGGAACATATAAAACTGATGAATGAAGTATCTTTGAAATTTTCAAAATGACTTTAATTTGTTTGCATTAATGATAGCACACACACACACACACACACACACACACACACACACATAAACACAGTGACTGATAAGTCATATCTACATTTTCCAGTGCCTTTAAAAGAAAAATAATAACGTAAACACAAATATATGATTTAATGATGCAAAGTTTATTTTTAAAACACCAAAAACAGGAGTATCAAGGCAAATGTGACAATGCATTGAGGTAATCAAACACATCTGCATCTTTAACTAGTGACTCATCTACCACCAGGGGCAGGAGCTGGAGCTGGAGCTGGAGCTGGAGCTGGAGCTGGAGCAGGAGCAGGAGCTGGGGCAGGTGCTGGGGCAGGGGCAGGGGCGGATGCCAGCTGTGCTAAGAGCAACTGCAGGAGGTTGAGGAGGGCATTGTTGTTCAGAGGTGGCTGATTCATGGGTATGTAAGATGGATAGGGACGCTGAAACTGGTATGGGTTGTAGAAGCCTCCAAACCCTCTCTGTAGTAAAACCAATAGCACATAGTAAGACTTCCATTTACAAAAAAAAATTATAATATTTGTCAATGTAATGCAAACATTAAAAACAAAGACAATACAAATGACATACAAATGCACTCAAGTGTACTTAATCATTGTGTTATTCCATAACACATATAGTTGTAAGATTTGTTATGATTTGGATAATATTTGCACTGAGGAAAAAAAAATTTTTTTGAAAAAATATCAACTAATTAAAATGAATTATTCAAATGGTAAAAAAATAAATAAATAAATAAATAACAAGAGATGAAGAGAATGTTCATGTGCAGAGAGTCTTAACATTCTAACGGACCTCTGAGGAACGGCTTGAAGAGCGCTTCTCTCGATCTTCTTCATCTGCCTGTGAAAAGAAATCAATTTGTCATTTTTGTAACTCCACATCTGCATCACATTTCCCATGTTATAGCAAAAGTTACAAAACAATTTGACATGATGAGCATTCAGATTTTAAAAGAGATTGGTACTCACAAGCACGGCACAGCAGATTCCAAAGACGCAAGCAACAATAAGGAAAGCCTTCATGGTTCTCACTAACCTCTTATCTAGAGAAAGATTATATTATGTGTAAATTGCTTTGGATCAGAGCGTCTGCTAAATGAACCAAGGTAAATATATATGCATTTGATTCTACCTTTCCTTCTTACCTGTATGGCAAATAAGACACTTCTCTGTTTCAGGTATGAAAAACAGCATGTGGAAAATGCTTTATAAACACATTATCAACATGTAACTAACCAATCAGCAGGAGACATTACACTGTGACAGGTTTGAAAAATGTAACGTTTCCTCAGCATCACTCTGTATTTGGCAAGTTGGACTTTACTCAACAGAATTAGGAAAGTGATTCACATGGCTGTCTGTACTCTTATATGTAATATAAATATATGTGGGTTTAACTTAGTTAATGCAATACACAAACAAAACAAAAGATTAAGACACACTTTTAATTAGGAGTGGGTGTGACCCAAGGAAATTAGTCAGTAATGATTAATTGTTCAGTCTTCTTTATATCTGTAAAGGCTTTCATAAGGAGAATTTGTTACTGAATTCCACATGTAAATGGTTCTATTTCTTGTTGTTAAAAGCCAATGAATTTCTTCCCTGAGTAAGTGGCAAGTCTCCATTATTTTAGCTTTTCAAGGTCTAACCTATTTATACATATCATTCCCTGATTTTTAGCTTGCTAGATTTGCATCATCTGTGTTCTTTATCAGTTTTGACAATTGTATTTGCCAGCAGGGCTGTAGCTAGTGGGGAGAATGGTGGTACTGATTCTAGAGGCCCACAGATCCAGGGGGCCCCACAACAATTTCTAAACTATATTTTTAATAGGAAAGGGGCCAAGAGCAATATACAGTCACGGGGTCCAAAACACCTTGCTACGACCCTGCTTGCCAGTGTAGTATAAGTAGATGGATGTCCTTACTGGACGGAAATGTCACTCCCTCAAGTACTCTAGCTGAAGACATATACTGCAATGACCAGTTGATATATTACACATTTAATCAAATAAGCAAATGGATGTGATCACTGTTAATGTACAGTACCTACAAATCTGAAATAAAGCCATTGTTGGCAGTAGTTGGCTATTGTCCCTTGGCATAATGGTCTCTTGTTCCTAGATCCTTTCAGGTTTTGTCATCAAGCAACAAGTAATCTTTTGGTGCTGTTTCCGGAATTTAATTGGCAAATTTCTGCTATGAATCATTCATTACAATATTAATGAATATGGGAAAGCAGTGTACAGTGTCTATTGTGTTGGAGAGCCAGTGCAGAATTTGTTAAACCTTTTTAATTTTGTTAATAGGCTACTTTGTAACCAATGTTAAGGGTTTATGTTTGCTGCATAGTATTTGAATAGTAACCCTCACTCCACTGTACTTCTTTTTTACAGTATATTTTACATTTATTTATTTAACATTTATTTAATCAGGTTGGTCGCATTAAGATTTGAATCTCTTTTATAAAAGAGACCTGGCCAAGAAAGGCAGCAACTAAATTTTGACAGCACGACAGAGTCAACATAAATAAATACTGTAAATCAACAACATATAAAAATGCAATCATTTACTTATACACTCCCCTTACTCTATTTTTCTGTTTACAGAGTATTATTTTTGGATCAGTCAACTACTCCTCTATAATGATGGCATGATGCCACAGAGCTGTATCTTTAAGAGTGAGCGCTCACTAAAAACCAACTCACTGACATGCCAATGTTTAAAATAATTTCAAGTTCATTTTAATTTGGACGTGACCAAAAGTGAAGTTGTCCGAGTCTGTTAGTTGCTTACTCTGTAAATATTTCTTCACTTCCATCAGCTCATCCCATTCATAGTGATCTGCAGAGGCTCGCTGCAAGTGCGAGTGCATGAAAGGTGGACACTATCGCATTCATTGATTGACAGCATATTGAACGAATCAGTGCAAAGTTGAGGCAATCTCTCCCCTCACGTGACTTTTCGCCTGTACTCTGAGGTTCTTGGCTCACATTCACGCCCAGCTTTAGAAGCTCAATGGGATCGCAATGCGCTCAAGGGAGTCGTGAGAGACGCTGCCTCCCTCTGAAACTTTATCTGCTGGTGTCTCTGTTATTCAGAGTTACTTTGTAAATATGTCAGTCATACGTACACATGATTTGAGCTCACAATTCATGATATTTTATTTGTTTTATTTATGTACAGTCAGTTATTTTTCTCACCCAAATTTTTTTAGGAGGCAGTACCTCCCTTGCCTCCTCGGAGAAAACTCCACTTATGGTATTCCAAAACAATTCCTTACAGCACTTTTACATCAAAGTTGAATTGTTAGAGTAGCACCTATCCAAATAATTGTAGTTGATATGATTTATAGGTTTATAATAATTTCAGAGCTGTGAAACACTAATTTATTGATGATGTGGAACATATAAAACTGATGAATGAAGTATCTTTGAAATTTTCAAAATGACTTTAATTTGTTTGCATTAATGATAGCACACACACACACACACACACACACACACACACACACACACACACACACACATAAACACAGTGACTGATAAGTCATTTCTACATTTTCCAGTGCCTTTAAAAGAAAAATAATAACGTAAACACAAATATATGATTTAATGATGCAAAGTTTATTTTTAAAACACCAAAAACAGGAGTATCAAGGCAAATGTGACAATGCATTGAGGTAATCAAACACATCTGCATCTTTAACTAGTGACTCATCTACCACCAGGGGCAGGAGCTGGAGCTGGAGCTGGAGCTGGAGCTGGAGCTGGAGCTGGAGCAGGAGCAGGAGCTGGGGCAGGTGCTGGGGCAGGGGCAGGGGCGGATGCCAGCTGTGCTAAGAGCAACTGCAGGAGGTTGAGGAGGGCATTGTTGTTCAGAGGTGGCTGATTCATGGGTATGTAAGATGGATAGGGACGCTGAAACTGGTATGGGTTGTAGAAGCCTCCAAACCCTCTCTGTAGTAAAACCAATAGCACATAGTAAGACTTCCATTTACAAAAAAAAGTGATTCACATGGCTGTCTGTACTCTTATATGTAATATAAATATATGTGGGTTTAACTTAGTTAATGCAATACACAAACAAAACAAAAGATTAAGACACACTTTTAATTAGGAGTGGGTGTGACCCAAGGAAATTAGTCAGTAATGATTAATTGTTCCGTCTTTATATCTGTAAAGGCTTTCATAAGGAGAATTTGTTACTGAATTCCACATTTAACTGGTCCTATTTCTTGTTGTTAAAAGCCAATGAATTTCTTCCCTGAGTAAGTGGCAAGTCTTCATTATTTTAGCTTTTCAAGGTCTAACCTATTTATACATATCATTCCCTGATTTTTAGCTTGCTAGATTTGCATCATCTGTGTTCTTTATCAATTTTGACAATTGTATTTGCCAGTAGGGCCGTAGCTAGTTGGGTGAATGGTGGTACCGATTCTAGAGGCCAACAGATCCAGGGTGGGCCCCACAAGAAATTCTAAACTATATATTTTTAATAGGAAAGAGGCACAGAGTAATATACAGTCAGGGGCCCAGAATATCTTGCTACGACCCTACTTGCCAGTGTAGTATAAGAAGGAGGTTGATTTCCTTACTGGTTGGAAGTTGCAATACTCCCTTGGCATAATGTTCTCTTCTCCTAGATCTTTTCAGGTTTTGTCATCCAGCAAAAAGTTATTTTCTGCTGCTGTTTCCAGATATTAATTGGCAACTTCTTCTGTGATTCATTCATTAAATATTAATTAATATGGGGAAGCAGTGTGCAGTGTCTATTGTGTTGGAGGGCCAGTGCAGAATTTGTTAAACCTTTTTAAATTTGTTAATAGGCTACTTTGTAACCATGAAAAATTATGCGATTAATCGTGATTACAAAATTAAATCAACTGACAGGACTAGTTTTTATATGTTGTTGAATAATATTTCATAGTTAATCACAAAATGAGTTTTGTGAATTTTGAAAGTGCTGAAATTTTACTATAAATATACATTTTGTCCTGTCAAAATGCATTTATTTCCTTCTTAGAAAAGAAAAGAAAACAATATGTAACAATATAATGCTTTATTTACATTTTCCAAACAAAGCCAAAGATAGAAATGCACTAAAATAGCGCCAATTCAAGTAACATTAAATGTTTTCCAAAGCCTAAGTGGGAGTTTGACTAATTGAAAGAACTAGTCTCCACAAAGGTTCCATATTCATTGCAACAGGCATTAAACTCTCATCCTCCACAATTGTAATCAGCCAGCAGACTGTGGCTATCAGCTTTGTTACAGAAATTATGAAGCCGCATTTATGATTTGCATCGGGACATATACACCAGCCTCAAGCGCCGCTTTGAGCTCCACATGAAAAGCGCTTGCAGACAACAAAAAATTATTCTGTGATTTGGTGATACTTGAGACTTGCCGTGCTTCTGTGGTAATTAAAATGCGCTTTACTTAGGCTGAAAAATTCTTGATTTCTGTCACAAGTTCCATCTAGGATTTGTTTGTACAACAAATAGAGTTAAGAGGTTCTTTCTCCATCACTTTATCATTGACATGGAATCACTGTTGTGTGTGTTTTTGTGGGGTGTGCGTCAGTGTAATGAATCCGGGCAGACATATCACAAATGTTCTGCCCTTCCAACCAGTGTTTATGCTGGTTTATGCTGTATTAACGTAAATGCTTTAATCGCGATTATGAAAAATTAACGTGTTAAACTTTTTTAATTAATTGCATGCGTTAACACGTTAATTTTGACAGCTCTAATAGAATCACAATCAGTTACTTATACAATCCTCTTCCTCTATTTTGCTGTTTACGGCGTCTAGGGCGGTCACAGAGAGACAGGTGTGATTTCTCAGGACACACATTTCCATTATACGTGTCAGAGAGTAGGAACATTTCAAACATGGTATTCCAAAATAATTGCTTACAGCACCTTTATCATCAAAATTTAATTGTTAGAGTAGCACCTATCCAAAGAATTGCAGCTGAAATTATTTATAGGTTTATAATCTGTGAAACACTCTCATTTATTGTTGATGTGGATCATATCAAACTGATGTATGGTGTATATTTACACATTTTTAAATTACTTTAAATGTTTTATTTGGTTGAATTGATAATAGCACACACACACACACACACACACACACTCATAAACACAATGACTGACAAGCTATATCTACATGTTCCAGTGCCTTTAAAAGAAAAATAATAACGTAAAGACAAATATATGATTCATTAATGCAAAGTTTATTTTTAAAACACCAAAAACAGGAGTATGTACACCATATGTGACAATGCATTGAGGTCAAATGCATTGACAATGCATTGAGACCAAACACATCTGCATCTTTAACTAGTGGCTCATCTACCACCAGGGGCAGGAGCTGGAGCAGGAGCAGGGGCAGGAGCTGGAGCAGGAGCAGGGGCAGGTGCTGGAGCAGGAGCGGGGGCAGGTGCTGGGGCAGGAGCAGGGGCAGGGGCAGGGGCAGGGGCAGATGCCAGCTGTGCTAAGAGCAATGGCAAGAGGTTGAGGAGGGCATTGTTGTTTTGAGGTGGCTGGTAGATGGGTATGTAAGATGGATAGGGACGCTGAAACTGGTATGGGTTGTAGAAGCCTCCAAACCCTCTCTGTAGTAAAACCAATAGAACATAGGAGGACTTTAATTTAAAAGGAACCTATTAGTCTACTGTATGTGTGGCAAATATTAAAAATAAAGACAAAACAAATTACATACAAATGATCCCAAATGCACTTAATCACAGTTTACTTCCATAACACATGTTGCAGTAATATTTGCTATGATTTGGATAATATCTGCACTAAGGTAATAAAATAAATTCAAAAAGGATCAATTAATTAAAATGAATTACTCAAATAGTAAGAAATCAAGATATCAAGAGAAAGTGCATGTGCATGTGCAGAGATTCTTAGCATTCAAATGGACCTCTGAGGAACGGCTTGATGAGCGCTTCTCTCGTGGTTCTTCATCTGCCTGTGAAAATAATACATTTGTCATTTTGTTACTTCCTATCTGCATAACATTTCCCATGTTATAAAAAGGTTACAAAACAACTGACATAATGAGCATTAAAATAGAGAATGTAAACATATGGCACTCACTAGCACGGCACAGCAGAGTCCAAAGACACAGGCAATTATAAGGAAAGCCTTCATGGTTCTCAGCAACCTCTGATCTAATAGGTAAAAACTGTAATATGTGATTTAGCATCCCTTAAGCATGACTTGCTTTTGATAAAAGCATTTGCTAAATGCATGAACATAATCGTAAATGTATATAGCTTTGTTTCTTACCTTTATGGCAAATGTATGTAAGAGACTTCTCTGTTTCAGGTATGAACAACAGCACTGGCAAATGCTTTATAAACACATTATCAACATGCAACCAACCAATCAGCAGGAGACATTACACTGTGACAGGTTTGAAAAATGTACTGTTTCCTCAGCATCACTCTGTATTTGGCAAGTTGGACTTTACTCAACAGATGGGAATTAGAAAAGTGATTCATATGGTTGTCTGTACTCTTATGGTATATTAAATGCAAATATACTTGGGTTATGGGTTTACAAAATACACACAAAAAAACAAAGATTAAGGCACACTTTAGGGGTGGATGTGACTGGGATTTTTTACATAATAATAATTAATTATCTTCATTATAGCTGTGAAAGTTTTCACTGAAGGGTTGGGGCAGGGGTTGGAGTCAGCACAGGTGTTGGAGTTGGGTTGGAGCAGGAGTTGGGGCTAGTTGTTGGAGCTGGGCTTGGATTTGGAGTCAGTGTTGGGGCTAGGGGTTGGAGTCGGGGTTGAGGCAGGTGTTGGAGTTGGGTTGGGGCAGAAGTTAGGACAAGGGGTTGGAGTCGGGGTTGGGGCTGGAGTTGGGTTGAGGCAGGAGTTAGGACTTGGGGTTAGAGTCAGGGTTGGGGCAGGGGTTGGAGTTGCGTTTGGGGCAGGAGTTGAAGTTGAACTCGGTGTAGAGGTCTGCACGGGCCTTAAAATGAAACCCAAACCCGACCCGTACCCGAGACCGTGTGGCCCAAACCTACCCTACCCAGCCCAAATGATACTGTCAGTCGCAGACCCGAACCCGAAATTGCTTACAAGCTAATTTCTTCTCTTAGTAAGTACTGTTGCAATAGGCTATATTATATGTAAGCATATAGGCAACATTCGTAACAGTACTGAAACTGTAAACACAGTTATAACAAGGCATAGAGCCCCTTAGTTCACTAGAGCAGAAGGGCAAAAAAGCATTGACTTACCATTTATGCGCTGAAACTTCACCTGATGCAGATCAATCTTGAATAATATGAAACACTGCAACAGTCCCCTCTGTGCAGCCTGAACTTGTTTAGAATGTTGAATCTTTGTGACAATTGCTCTGAAAACAATCTAGATGTGGCACAAAGAATGAAACAGAGCACAGGGGTCTCAACATGCGTTTTTGAAAATTTGAAGTTCTTTTTAACCTGACATGGTGTTTAAAAAATGCCGGTCCTGCGCGAGACACTGAAGAAAAAGTGAGACGTGGTGCAACAGTCAAAGACATTCATCCAGCATATGTTTAAACAACGGGAAAACAGAACAGATGCGCGTAAAAACACATTCAGTGTGAACGGCCCCTAACTTGTCCGTTGGCGTATGTCTGTGAGTGAGAGTGAGTGCGCGAAACAAGTACAGTAAGCCTGATTTTTTTCATTAATTACAAACCCGAACCCAAAGTCCTACTTGAAAAACTGACCCAAACCCAGCCCAAAACCCGTCGGGCCCAGGTCAGGGTGCAGACCTCTAACTCGGTGTTGGGGCTTGGGGTTGGAGTTGGGGCAAGTGTTGGAGTTCAGTTGGGGCTTGAGTTGGGGCTTGAGTTGGGACTAGAGGTCAGAGCTGGGGTTGGAGGTGGAAAAGTCCTTGAAAAATACACTCACTGAGCACTTTATTTGGAACACCTGTACACATACTTACTATTACGATTATCTAATCATGCGATTATCTAATCTGCCAATCATATGACAGCAGTGAAATGCGTTAAATCATGCAGATGTGGGTCAGGAGCTTCAGGTATCAGAATGGGGAAAAAATGTGATATCAGTGATTTCGACTGTGGCATTATTGTTGGTGCCAGACAGGCTGGTTTGAGTATTTCTGTAACTGCTGATCTCCTGGGATTTTCACACACAACAGTCTCTAGAGTTTACTCAGAATGGTGCCAAAAACAAATAAAACATCCAGTAAGTGGCAATTTTGCGGATGGAAACACCTTGTAGATGAGAGAGGTCAACGGAGAATGGCCAGACTGGTTCGAGCAGACAGAAAGGCTACGGTAACTCAGGTAACCACTCTGTACAATTGTAGTGAGCAGAAAAGCATCTCTGAGTGCACAACACATCGAACCTTGAGGCGGATGGGGTACAACAGCAGAAGACCATGTTGGGCACTTATTAGGACCATAGTGTTCCTAATAAAGTGCTGGGTGTACATAATCCAAGGCATCACTAATGAATGCCTAATGGATTTCTATCTTTTATTTTTTCACAGTCTTTCTATGAGTTGTCTGGTTATCTGGTAAATTGTACGGATTACTCAAAACAGTCATTAGTTGGGGTCAAATACCTCAGCTTGACTGCTGTTGCTAAATGCTAGACAGGAGGATCTTAAACATAGGCTTAAGGCAACAAATTAGTTTAGCATTAAGGCAAATCCCTACAGTGCATGACTGCTCTGTGGCTGTCTTTAATCTGTAAAACTGATATTGCAATAGAGAGAGAGAATTGTAAGATCATTTTTGAAGCAAGAATTTTGAGCCTGTTATGAAATAAACATGCTTGTATGGATTAAAATGGGCTATACATTTTGTTTACATGTTATATTTGGACTATCTTATCTAAAATCAGTTTTGTATTAGTATTTTTAGTTGTGACTAACAATCTCTCAGATAATTGATAAGTACTTGGCCAAAACAAAGGAGCTTTAGCAACATTGCTGATTGCTTAACCATCACCTTTTATAAAGAGAGACACCAGACCAAGAAGGCACAGGGACAAACACAGGGGACAAACACTGAAAAGGTATTCTCTTCACTTCTATTGATACATTATCAGAATATATGGTGTACATCAGCATGTAACTATTAACATTTTTAAAATTACATTTCATGCTGAAAATATTAAATTTGTTATTACTTTACAGAAGCAATGTGGTTTGTAATGGCATTATCATGTGCTGTGGTGGCAGCTCAAGTAAGTATAACACAAAAGCCCAAGTAACATAAAGACTGTACCATTTTGCTGAATACTTGCAGTTGGTAATATGGTGTGATTTAAAAAATAAAAAAAGGACTTTCAGCCTTAAATTGGTAACAGGTGACTTCTGTTTTAGCCCAGTGACAGAGATTTCTGGGACGAAGTAAACCCAGTGAATGGCGACAGATATTTCCCAAGGCCAGTGAGTGGAAAACCAATCAGACTGAGATTGGAGCGCAACCATTTTGGAATTCTGACTGTTGTAGGGTTTTGGGGTTTTTTTCACAGTATGCATAACTCTTACATTTGAGATATGTTTTTTTCACCAACTGTTGCTATTTCTGTTGATTTCACTAACTGTTATAGCCAGATCAGATGGACCCATGGAATCCAGATGGACCATCTGCTGAACCAACCCAAGACAGAGTGGGTCTAACATTCCCTGGTCAAAATGGAAGAGAAGACAGGGTGAGACAGCAGCATAATATATTAAAAATCATTAGCAATATTCAAATACCTATAATTCCATACAGTTAAATTAGAAAACATGTGTTAGGTACACATTAGGGTTGTCTTGGCACTTTTTGCTGTAGGGTGAAGAGTTTGAATGGACTAGACCAGGGTCCAGTTTGAACCAGGGTGCATGGAGGAACAGAAAATTGGATAGATGGGGAGGTACTGGTAAACCACAGAAGAGTTTTAGATCGGGTAGGAACAGACCACTTTTCAGAGTAAGTAATGCTCCAGATTTGCTACTTAAGCTAAACTGCTTTATGCAAAGTTTTTATTCTGTTGATATCAAATGAATAATGTTATTTTAAAGAAAACACCCTTTAACACTTGTGAACTCTGTATCAGGGTTGAAATATTTCTTAGTGGCTCATCCTTGGAATACAGACTAATTTTAACATGTCTTAATTCAATGGGTCAATTTACACAAGAATGGCTTAATTAAAGGTAGAGGTTGACCGATAGCAGATTTTTCCGATACCGATAACTAAGTTGGGCGGTACCTGCCGATAACCGATAAATCAACCAATAGTTTTTCAAATTCATACGGAATGAAAAAATAACACTCAAAGTAAAATAGTGCTGAAATTTATTACAAAAATAAACATTTCTGACTGAACAATGAAATAAATATATAAATATTAATATATATGAACTAATATGAAATTTTATAGTCAGCTGATTTTTAAATTAATGTCGTTTCCTTCGTCCACAAGAGGGCACAATAAATATATAAACCATTCAGCACCGTTATATTATTGCATAGAACATTCCTATCCTGGCTGATAAAAAAGAGCATTTAATTTTCAACTAATGTGAATAAAATAAATAAATGAAAAGTTTTAGTTGGTCCATATTTTCAAATGTTAAGTCAAAAGTAAAATGAGGGGGGGAAACGCTTCAATAGACAGTTCACATGGTGTTACACTTGCACTGATTCCTACTGCTCCAGACTGAAGCTTCATAATAACAGCAAAATACCATATTGTTTTTTATTCAGTACAGTTGTATATAGGGTAGCAAAATTCCCAGATAGCAGTGGTATTCGGCTGAGCTCAGTGGTGAATTGGCTCAGACTATGAGCTCAGGCCAGGGGCTGTTCAAACAGATGGAACACAACAGACTGGAACCGAACGCAATGATCTCGAGACAACACACATTTCAAAGTTGAACATCTTTCCTGACAAAGCATTTAAACAACTCATTGCTTAATCTGAGAAATGCTTATAAGAGAGAAAGATGCTTTCAGACCTCCACCAGCTGTAAGGGGCTGTTCACACCGAACGCTTTTGCAACCATTCATTTGTTTTTCCTATGTAAACGCACATTAGATGAACGTCTTTGTTTCCCTTTGTTTTTGTTTATTCAGCGTCTCGCGCAGGAGCGCTGTTTTTTAGATGATGTGTCTAATTAAAAATAACTTTTAAAGCATCTTGAGACACCTGCTTTCTGTTAAACTGTATTTATTGTGCTGTGTCTAGCCTTTTTTTAGCACAATAATGTGATCAATCTGAAGTCATCATATTACAGTGAGGATAAATAAACAGAATTGAAATCAGATGTGTTTCTGATTTGTTTGTACGTTTCTCTCAGCTGCATGAAGATATTAATTTGCTTTCTCACATTACTAGCTTTAAATATGCAACTTAGCTGGCTAACGAATGCATAAATGTGACCAACTGGATATTCCAGCTGGTCACATTTATGCATTTGTTAGCCAGCTAAATTTAAATTATGCAAATATATATGGTAATAGATGGTAACAATACATGACATTTAAACATTTAGATAGGACTTGCGTGTATTTTTGTCACATTGTCCTAACCGCTTGAGGTTAGCTTTAATGTTAGCGTCCTCTCAGCCTTGTCGGCAAACATACTGCTGTTCTCTACTAATGCAGCATCTAGTCAACAAATTAATTACTTTATAATGATATGACAACATGTACTGTAGTGTACTGTATACATACCTTTTCGTTGTTGATGTTTTAAACCCGCATCTGAAGTGTTCCGCTCAATGCAGAGTGTAGTCTCATGTGTCAAAACAAACACCACAAGGCATCAGTGAAGAAATAGTTTTTATTTCGCATCTAGAGGCAGTTCTCATACTGTATAACGACATCGGACCCTTCCCAGCCGCTCCAGCACCGGACGCAATGGAGAAAAACCAGTGAAAAATCAGTGTGGATTTTTACCGATAACCGATAGTTACAGAAATCTGTTGTCAGTGCCGATTAATCGGCAAAACCGATATATCGATCGACCTCTAATTAAAGGAATAGTTCACCCAAAAATGAAAACTCTCTCATCATTTACTCACCCTCATGCCATTGCAGATGGGTATGACTTTCTTTCTTCTGCAGAACACAAATAAAGATTTTTAGAAGAATATCTCCGCTTTGTAAATCCATACAGTAAATGGTGACCAAAACTTAGAAGCTCCAAAAACCACATAAAGTCAGCATTAAATTAATTTTCTGAAGCGATCTAATCTATTTTTGGTGAGAACAAACCAAAAAGTAAAAAAAATTTCAATGTATATATTGCTATTGCAGTCTCTAGGCATGATCATGATTTCAAGCTCGATTGCACTTCCTAGTGCTTGACATGCGCAGAACGCTAGATGGCGCAAGGAAGTGTAACTGAGAGACCGCCAAGGAGACTGCTGTTAAGATCTATAGTGAAAAATTAGTTACGTTTCCACCTGATTTCAACTAAAACTGATTGGATCGCTTAAGACGACATGGGTTAATCCACTGGAGTCTTATGGATTACTTTTATGCTGCCTTGATGTGCTTTTTGGAGCTTCAAAGTTTTGGTCACCATTCACTTGCATTGTGTGGACCTAGAGAGCTGAGCTATTCTTCTAAAAATCTTTATTTGTGTTCTGCAGAATAAAGAAAGTCATACACATCTGGGATGGCATGAGGGTGAGAAAATGATGAGCTAATTTTCATTTTGGGTGAACTATTTCTTTAACAATTTACCAAACATTTGTTCTGCTCATTTTTCATGAATAAGACCAATTGTGAGCACCAATTTCTCAACCCAGTGTCTGCAGTATTGTTACAAACTCCTGATTGTTAATGTTAAATCCCTTCAGCCTGACAGGATGCCACTGCACCCCTCTCAAGCTCCAGTAGGTAGCGGTAATCAAATGGATCAAATGTTTGGAAGACCTCTAAATTCCAACATGATGGTAAGTCTGTACCCTAATAATATAGTGTGTTCCTTCAAAAATTAATTCAAGGGAGAAAACAAGGGGTTATTTAAGATTGTTTTTGCTTTTATATGGATTATGAGTTACCTTTTTTTGTAATGTTCTAGGACAACAGGCAGTTCCTACCAGTCTTCAGGGTAAGATGTTGATAACCTATTTAAAGATAATCATAAACTGATACACAGCTGTAGTGACTAATATGTGCATAATATTTTATTTCCCTTGGTTGAACATCTAGGCTGAGAATGTGACTGTTCAGGTGAGTGAAACTCTTCTTTTTTTATTTTGAGATGCAATGTTATGCTGTGGCTAAATTACTTTCCAAACAATGTTTAAAACATGCTAAAACACTTTTTTTTTTTCCTTTAACAGAATGCTAGTCTTGCTCTAAAAGAGGTAATACCACTAAATATGGAAATTTTTATGTGTACTTTAACTTCACATATTTCAGAAAATATAATATAATCGATACATATTCAGAATTCTGTTTTGCATTTGCTTCAGGGAGAAAATATTTTCCTTCTACCAAAAGTGAGTCATTGTACATTCATTTTTATACAATTTAGGTTAGGGCTTTTAAATAATTTAACTTTTTAACAATTTTTTTATATAATTTATGTTGTTTTTTTGTTTTTGTTTTTTTTACTTGAGAGCATAGTACATGTGGGCAAGGAGTTATGAGATTGTGTGTATATAACCATTTTAATATAAAAAGAACAAGATACATTTAAGATATTAAACCAAAAATAATCTGCTTCATTCCAGGTAAGAGGGCAGATGCAGCCATCAAAGGTAGAAAAGTATTTTCTTATGTGAAAATAATATGCTTCATGTTTAGTCCATTTACACCATTTATCACTATTTTACAGGGTGGAGTACATAGGCCTCAGGAAATGGGGGTATTCAAAGTCATTTTGATTTTATGCTCGACTAAGCCTTAAACTTAAACATAACAATGCACAATTGAGACAAGTTCTAAATAATGTATTTTTTTGTGTAATTCTTTCTTTCTTTTTTCATTTTCAGTATGGTCAGAGTGGTTACTCTCTGTATGGCCCTCAGGTAACAGACCTTGGCACTATTATGAAAATTCATCATTTTTTAAATGAATAAAAAGATAAGGTTTAAAAGTAAATGTGCAAAAGTTTACAAATCCAACTCTGTAAAAGTCCTTTCTATATTTCACAGCCTTACGTGAAGCTCATCTACAACCCTACTGCAACTGTAAGTTTAAAAATATGCTGTACCAACACACGTTTGTACACAGTTTTTCTGTGGATCACACTGGATATCCTGCCACTTTAGGTTGTGTAAAAGAGTACATTTGTTTAATTCCAACAGCAAAAAATCTCATTTGAGTATGGCATTACCCAGCTTGTAAGTAAACATGAAGTGTTTCTTATATGTTGTAAATATATAACCAGTGGTTGGAATTATTTGTCATCTTACAATATCTTTATATTGCTTCAATATCTTTTTTATTTATTTTTCTATGTCATGATTGTCTTTATAGCTTCCCTCTTTCATGGAGGTCAGTGTTTTGGTCCTCGAGTTGAAATATATAAATATGCATTTTATATGCTCATACTTTATTAATTCATACAACATTGCTTTTGGCTGTTACTCTCCAGGCGGAGTCTGAACGTAATTATGAGTCAAAGTAGGCTGAGAGCAACCATATACAATAATCTCTCTGGTAGGACAGATTGCCACTGCATAATAATCATAATCATAACTTCACTTTGGCTTGAACTAACCTTCTTTTCTTTTTCCACAGGTGATAGAACATCTAACTATTATTATATCCAGCATTACACTGAAATGTATAGATGTATAGATATATAGATTTTATTTTCTTGCTCAGTAATGCTTGTTATGTTTGTTTGCACACAGTGCTTGCTTTTATCATTTACTCGATAATCTGTTATTATGTCATTAAAAGTTTTAGCATCAACACGGCAGCATTGATCATTTTTTAAATTTCTCTGTCGTGGTGTACTGTATATCCCTGATTTTATGCTTGATATATAGAAATCCCAGAGGTTCCAAACATAAGTTCAACAGATTGTTCTACTCCTGTCATTTATATGTTAAGTTAGGATACAAAAGATGCTTCTTCCCTCACTTCGGTGACAAATCATCTGGAATCCCTTTACCTCCACTGTTATTTCTTAACACCTATATAATTTATTATTAAAAAATTCTATATGAATTAATATTTCTTTAGTAAGATAATCCTATCTCTCCATTATGGACAGCATGCCAGATCTGTTTACCTTAATACACTCTAGGAAGATGTAATCCAGTGAACTCATGGATTCATTTTAAACGAGAGAGAATAAGCAAATAAAATAAAATAAAATAAAAAAATAAAATCTAAGCCAAGTTATTGAGAGCCAGTTATTTATTTGGTGATATTTGAATGTGTTGAACAAAAGTATCTCCTGGAAGGGGTCTCCTTGGTGGCATATCTGAAAAATCAACACATTTTCATATATTTATTTGAGCAGAAAAGGGTTAGGGTTACTGTAGGTTAGGGTGAGGCCTGAGAAAAATATGTAAGAAATAGGTAAGGAAAAAATAGGTAAGAAATCCCATCATAAATTACCTTTATGAAAGACACCAGAAACATAATTTACCTTAATTCTGTTAACAATGAAAATCTTCTAAGAACCCTATGGCTCAAACAATGGGATGCCAAGATGCCCCTGTCATTGAGAATGGATTGGTTATTAAACAAACTCAGTTTTTGAATCACATTCTTCAGCAATTATTCTACGCAACAATGTTTTGGTCATGTTTGTCTTTAGGTTTACTTTCTATAATAACAGCAAAAATCTTTAATACCGATAAGATTAAAAAAAGAAACAACTTGAATAAACAGTAAAATCTTCAGAAATGAACAGATTTCAGGTTTACACTTGCATTACCTCTCCAATTCCAGGACCAGGACGATCACCACGGTAATCTGGAGCAGATGTTACACTCGAGTCCGCTGCTTTTCCATTGTTCTGAAAAATGTGAGGAAAAAAGCCTCAATATCTAAGAAGAAACATTTTCATTCATCAACTCCAGCTAGAATATTGTTGGAGATTGGACACATGACACTTATTTGGAATGGTGCATTTTGTAGAGGTAAACTACATTCACTGAGCACTTTAATAGGTCCTATTTAACACTATGGTCCTAATAAAGTGCCTGACGTGGTCTTCTGCTGTTGTTGCCCATCCACTTCAAGGTTCGACGTGTTGTGCATTCTGGGATGCTATTCTGCTCACTACAATTGTACAGAGTGGTTATCTGAGTTACCAAAGCCTTTCTGTCAGCTTGAACCAGTCTGGCCATTCTCTGTTGACCTCTCTCATCATCAAGGCATTTCCGTTTGCAGAACTGCCACTCAGTGGATGTTTTTTGTTTTTGGCACCATTTTATGTCAACTCTAAAGATTGTTATGCGTGAAAATCCCAGGAGATCAGCAGTTACAGAAATACTCAAACCAGCCGGTCTGGCACCAACAATCATACCAAGGTCGAAAACACTGAGATCACATTTTTTTCCCCAATCTAATGGTTGATGTGAAAATTAACTGAATCTCCTGGCCCGTATCTGTATGATTTTATGCAATGCACTGCTGCCACATTTTTGGCTGATTAGATAATCACATAAATAAGTAGGTGTACAGGTGTTCCTAATAAAGTGCTCAGTGAGCTGCACTGAAACTCATTCATCACCACTAATTTCACTCATTACTTAGGACCGTAAGAACCACATTTAGGGGTTCTCATAGAGGAAAGAGTTATCTGAGGTGTCACAGTACCTGGAATGGTTGTATTGGTTGCTTGTTAGCCTGGTCTTGAACATTTGAGCCAGGGTTCTGGTTTGTTGGCAGTCTTACAGGGTTGTTCCTCAGAGGAAATAGATTAGACAGGAAGTATGGAAAAATCTATACAGAAATACAATCAGACTTTTTTTCAGGTCATTATTGGGGGCCTGGGTAGCTCAGTGGTAAAAGACACTGGCTACCACCCCTGGAGTTCACTAGTTTGCTAGTTCGAATCCCTCAGATTGAGTGATTCCAGCGATTCCAGCCAGTGAGTGATTCCAGCCAGGTCTCCTAAGCAACCAAATTGGCCCGGTTGCTAGGGTGGATAGAGTCACATGGGGTAACCTCCTCATGGTCGCTATAATGTGTTCGTTCTTAGTGGGGCGCGTGGTGAGTTGAGTGCAGATGCCACGGTGGATGGCGTGAAGCCTCCACACGCGCCATGTCTCCGTGGCAAAGCGCTCAACAAGCCACGTGATAAGATGCGCGGGTTGATGGTCTCAGAATCGGAGGCAACTGGGATTCATCCTCCACCACCCAGATTGAGGTGAATCACTATGTAACCACGAGGACTTAAAAGCACACTGGGAATTGGGCATTTGCAAATTGAAAAAGTGGGTGAAAAAAAAAAAAAAAGATCATTATTGTGAGAATGTTTTTCAAATGACATCAAATATTGTAATTGTCTGGAGTGTACATGTACCTGGGCAGGATTCTGAGCCGGTATGGCACTATTGGGACCAAGGCGCGGTACAGGCTGCTCCTGCCGTAATGGGGGCATCTGGGCTGGGTTCAGTTGGTTTATTTGAGGGGGAAAGAAGGGTCCTGGCAGTTGAGGGTTAAAGTTCAGCACCTGTGGGGGCTGCTGCTGAATCAGGAAAGGGGAAAGAAATTGTGTACCCTATAGAGAAAGAAAGCAAACAGAACAAATTACAACATTCAAATGAGCACTTTTATAATCAATCAGCAAAGAGTTAAAGGTGTTTCCCGCAAAAAACGTTGTGAAGGGAAGCTGAAATACCTGTGCTTGTCCCAAACCGACACCTGCCAGAGTGAGTGCGTTGAGACCCAAAATCTACAAGAAGTAGTTAAGTGTTGCTTTGTAGATAATTTTCAATATGCATAACAGAAAACAAAAATCCAATGTAATATAATTTATTTAAATTGAGAAGAAATTAAAAGGAAAAATACCTCATTACTGTTACTTGTAATTATTCCAATCTGTGGCTGGTAAACCTGAGAAATGCAAGCAGATTACTACAGGTTCAAACTTAAAACATAAGCAATCTATCATTTATTTATAAATAGATGGACACTTACAGGGACACAAGTGCAAACGCTGAGAAGTCCGGCCAAGGAAAGAATGGCCTGAAACTTCATTTTGGAAAGCTGTGGATGAAAAATCGGTAAGGATAAATAAATTCTACTTAAAAAGAGAAAGACAGAATTCTTTGAGATTACTGTACGTTTTTAGACAGATATTATCCACGTGCTGAATGACAGGATCCGTACTTGATATCAAAATATAGTAATGATAATAAAATCAATAAATGCACAATATCAGAGTAAATTAAAGTACATTCATGACAGAGCAGAAGTGCAAACTATTATCGAGCTATCCTCACAACTTTGCTTTTAAACTGAGGCTTGTCCTCTTATAATGTCAGGTTGCTGTAGTTGTGACACACACTGTGCATACACTACACAAATTACCCATACAACGTCATACATACACATATATCATTATGGTCAAACACCTTAAAACCTGAGGTTCTTATTGTGTTTCTTATTCATTTTTTCTCTGTTTAAGTATGTGCAAGTGTGTGTATTTCGTTACATATTTTTGTGGAGTGATGAGTGATGTGATGTTTTTCTGTCCTGATGCCACTCTGATGTAACGCAATGTTTAACAACCACAGTTTTGATCCAAAATAATATGTATAATAGTTATGTTAAATTTTTGGGTAACAGTTCATTATAACTTTGATTATTACGTCATAAAAACATGGTTAACCAAATGCTTAACAGATCAATATTTGATGTACTTTTACATATCTAAATCAAAGTTTCATGATATTTTCATTATATTTAAGTACATAACTAATAACTAACACTATAAAGTGTAAAAGGTTTTTTTTTTTTTTTTTTGGTCAACGGCCTGAGATCAGGAATGAGGTTTGTCACAGACTAATGAGCAGCCTGAATGGAGAGCAGTTTGCTCTGTGAGGTAAAGAGACAAATTATGGTCTGGCTTAGAATGTAAAACAAGACAAACAGATTGGATCACTGTATTTGGAAAAAATGATGATAATTATAAGCAAATGTGTAATCACGACTATTAAGGGATTTTATGTCAGAGTGGCTGAATTTTCCAGACCAAAGAATCAGACTGAAGTGGTTTAAATGTTTTTACACTGATTTAATTACCATTCTCCTTAAAATATTAAAGGAATATTCCGGGTTCAATACAAGTAAAGCTCAATCAGCAGCATTTGTGGCAAAATGTTGATTACCATAAAAAAAAAATAAAAAAATCATGTAGACTCAACCGTCCTTTTCATTAAAAAAATGCAACAATCGAGGTTACAGTGAGGTACTTACAATGGAAGTGAATGGGGCCAATTTCTGGAGGGTTTAAAGCAGTGGCGTAGCCAAGGGTGGGGCGGGGTGGACCTGGGCCCACTCAAATTAGACCCAGGCCCACCCAGAATATTAGAGATTTTTTTTTACTTCAAATATATACAGTATTTATAAGTAGTTAAAAAATGCATACATTCTGCTTTCTGAAAGTGTGAAAGAACTGTTTGAATGTGCCGCCTTTCAATTTTCCTGGAAAAGTTGGAGGGGAAAAAACTGGCCTATCCATTTTTGTTGGGGCCCACCCAAAAGTAATTTCCTGGCTACTCCCTTGGTTTAAAGACAGAAATGTGAAGCTTATAATTTTATAAAAGCACTAAAATTAATTCTATTAAAACTTTTGTATTATTTGAGCTTTAAAGTTATTTAAATAATTGTTTTTACAGTCGATTTAGGGTTTTAGGGTTTGTTGACATTACACTGTCATGACAAGGAAGTTGTAAAATTGGATATAACTTTACACAGCAAAGGTTAGTAAGTGGTTTCATCACACTAAAATAATGTTTTTAAGCATAGCGTTTATGTCTCGTGGCTATACTTTTGAAATTGTGAGTATTTTGATGTTTACGGATTGGCCCCCAGTAACTTCCATTGTAAGTGCCTCACTGTAACCCAGATTTTTGCTTTTTTTAAAGAAAAGGAGGGACGAGTCAAATATTATTTTTTTGTGGTAATCAGTATTATGCCACAAATGATATCGATTGAGCTTAACTTGTATTGAACCCGGAATATTCCTTTAATGCAGTGACCACAAGAGTTTTATTACCAGTAGATGTCACTATAACACAATAACATGTCATACAACATTCAAAAAGACTATTGATGACCATGATATAGGGTGCTTCTCAAACAGGCTGCAGTCTAGTAAGGCTGTGTCTTTCCTTGACCATTCCATCTGAGGCTGTAAGCTAGACTCCTCCTCAGCACTCAGTGCTAGAATGAGACAGTCTAGTAAGTGTGCATGGCGAACCATGAACCATGTGATATTTTACTTTGTTTAGAAAACCCATATACTTCAGAAAACGAGAAATATGTCCTTAATCCCTTAATTATTTTAGCTAAATGTTTTATTCACAAAGCTAAAGACACTCAAAAAGTATTTACTTTATAGTATATTTTCCAACACTGATCTTAAAATTTATATTTTAACCCTTTCAAATATGAAAAAACGAAACCCTAGACTATAAAACTTTTCAAATTAATCTGACTGCCCTTTTATTGTTTTATTATTTGTGATTTGTATCTTCTAATTTGTTGCATTGTCTAAACTACTTGCATTTTTAAATTTTTCTACATATTGTCATTGCTGCAAATGCGAATAAAAACTGGAAGAGAGAGAGAAAAAGGAAGCTGCGTCATAAAGGTTTCCACCTCCGAGGTCAAGCAACTCGTTTTCAGCACTTTTTAAAAAAATAATTTGGGACATGTGCAAAGGACTGTGGGTGATTGAAGGCCACCAAGGATACACCCGATGTATCCTCCAAAATATGTCAAAGAAGGCTGCGAAACGAGGCTGCCTTCAAAGTGTCCTCACAATTGTGACGGCCTTCGACGGTGCTTGATGACGTGGCAGCCGAGATATCCAGCCTTTAGGAGGCTGCAGTTTTCCGATTGAGAAGAACTCATAATCACATGGCTAATGGAACAAAATGAATGACTAATTAATCACCAATTAATTACATTTAATATGTGTAAATGTTGAAGTGACTGTTGGTTGATTTGGTTCTTAAAGGAAGTTCTTAAAGGGATAGTTCACCCAAAAATGAAAATTCTCTCATCATTTACTCACCCTCATGCCATCCAATATGTGTATATCTTTCTTTCTTCTGCTGAACACAATGATTTTTAGAAGAATATCTCAGCTGTAGGTCCATACAATGCAAGGAAATTGTTGCCAAAATTCTGAAGTTCCAAAAAGCAGATTAAGGCAGTATAAATGTAATCCATAAGACTCCAGTAGTTAAATTCATGTGTTCGGAAGTAATTTGATAGGTGTGGGTGAGAAACAGATCAATCAACATTTAAGTCCTTTTTTGTGATCAATCCCCACTCTCAATTTCACATTCTTCTTTTGTTTTGGCAATTTGCATTCTTTGTGCATATCGCCACCTACTGGGCAGGGAGGAGAATAGTAATAAAGGATTTAAATATTGATCTGTTTCTCACCCATACCTATCATATCACTTCTGAAGTCACGGATTTAACCACTGGAGTTTTATGGATTACTTTTATGCTGCATTTGTGTGCTTTTTGGAGCGTCAACATTTTGGTACCCATTTACTTACATTGTAAGAACCTACAGAGCTGAAATATTCTTCTATAAATCTTTGTTTGTGTTCAGCAGAAGTAAGTAAGTCAAACACATCTGAGATGGCATGAGGATTACTAAATGATGAGAGAATTTTAATTTTTGGGTGAACTATCCCTTTAAAGGAAGCAAAAAATAAAAATGCATTGCCCTTTATTGCTGAGAACAGACATCTTGTCAATAGAAACAATGAAATCTAAGCAGTTCAGATCACTGAAGACAACAGTGGGTCTTTTAATTCTTTTGTTCATTTAAATGTATGTAAAATGTCCTATACTTAAGTCTACAGTATGAAACACATCTTTTGGTAAGATTGCTCTTAAAAGGATTTGACTTGACAGAATTAAATACCAAAAAAATGCAATAAAACAAATAATAAACAAATAGAAAAATGCATTAGTGTATATGTGCATATGTAGGGTACAACTGGGCTACACCTTAAGGAAAATTAGCTTAAAATGTATCAAGATCAAGAAATATATATATATATATATATATATATATATCTTTCTTTTTATTGAATATTGATGGAGTTACATAATTTGTGTGAAAAGAAATGATAATGGAAGGTTGTTTTGTTTAAAATTCAGTATATATAAAAAATTTAAAAAAAAATTAAAAAAAGTGGTGAGGGAGCCTTTTACCCCCTAGTGATTTCGTGAAGATATAGGGACAATAGTGATAGGGCAAAATTTTTCAACAAATGCAAATAATTTTGAGACTGCAACATGCTATTTTGAGTAACAAATTAAGATAATGCTTACTCAAATTTACTACTTTAGAAAAGGGTGCACAATTTCCTTTTAATTTCAAACACATTTGGCATTTTATAACATCTCAAGTATTCTATAAACAAATTAATTTCCATTATAATATGATCAGTCAATGTGAGCCCACTTTGAATATTTTTCAGAACAAATCTATTCGCCCCACTTAAGAAAAACATTGTGTTTTATAGGGCCCTTTAGCACCTGTAACAGGGGGGCTTTTTACCCCAGATGCTATCCGTTGTTGGACTTATTGGACAGTTATTGAAAAACTTTTGATTTAATGGCCTTGAACAAAACTGACAAATGAAAATGACAAAAAATTATTAAGTCTAAAAATGAATGTGATAATTTCAGTGATCTCCATTATCTACATACATTTGCATCATTTTAAAAAATATTAAAACTAACATCACATTGCCTCAAAATCAACACAAAATTTAGACACAACACGCAAAGATCTCATGGATCAGGAATATTTTGCAGTGTATAGTAACAAACAGGTGTTTAGGAAAGTGCTGTGGTAGTTTTTGTTGCTATTTAGTGTTATGGGAGAAAATAAAACTCTGGGTAGTTCTATTGGTGTTAGGTTGCTATAGTTGTGACATAAACCATGTGTACGCTACTCAGATTGCCTATACTACGTCATATATCACTATGATCAAACACCCCCAAACCTGAGCAGAGTAGTCACTGATTTATTTTCAGTGTTTAAGTGTGTTTGATGACACATTTTGTGGACTGACACTTTTTTGTCCTCATTCTGTTGTAACACAAGCTTTCCCGAAGCAACCGCAATTACAACATTTCTTTTAGTTTGAACCTTAATAATAATTGATATGATTTACTTTAAATAGAAGTATTTTGGTTCATTGCCTGAAATCAGGACTGAGGTTTGTCACAGACTAATAAGCAGTCTGAATGGAAAGCAGTTTGCTCTTGGTAAAGAGACAAATTATGGCCTGACTTGGAATGGAAAAACATTCATGGCAGATTGAATCGTTTTTAAAACAGTCATAATTATGATAATAATAAGTTATTGTGAAGCCACTACTACTACTCAGTGATTATATTTCTTAGTGGCTGAATTTTCCAGACAGAAGATTTGGCTGGTGTGGTCTGTGAAATTTATTTTAACAGCTTTTTTACCATTCCTTGTACAATGTAATATAATAATCAAACTATCAAAATTTTACAACCAGGGTAAAAAAAAAATAAAATGAAATGTGACAATATTGACAGTTATGACTAACTAGTGACATTTTTTTATATAAATGTTAACAACTTTGTCAGTATAAATAAAGAAAAGCACTGTACAATTAGAATGGTTTAGAATTGGAAGAAGACACATAAAATAGGCCATTTTAATCTATTTTGGTTATCGGTAATGATTCTTTAATTTTCTAAATTAAATAGTTTAAAAAAAAACAGCCTTTTATTGCTGAAAAGAGAAGAACTCGTCAAAGTATCTGTCAATAGAAAAAAAGAAACTCAAATCAGTTCAAAATATTATCAACAAGTGATGGTTTTTCTGTCCATTGAAATTTATGTTAAATATCTGGGCAAGAATAATGTATTCAGCTGACCTCAGCTATTTACCCAATAGGATTTCCAGACACAGTAGGGTTGACCTGAGTTGGCATCTGTAGTTTGCAGATTATAAACACTCATTATATTTCAGAAAGATTCAAAATTGTTTCTTCTAATCACCTGGGTGACTGAGACAGGTGCTCTTGCAGTGGTTCTTCTGTGGAGGGATCGCTCTAAACAATTGATTGAACACAAAACGTTCATAACAAAGATGACAAGAATTTTGCCATTAGAATCCTGCATAAAAACACACTCAAAACTCATTTTAATCTCAATTCCATAACAATAAATCCATCAAAATGAATTTTGTAATATTTAACCAACTAATATATTAGTTGTTTTTTTTTTTAACAAAATTAAATTAATAAAACTTAAAATGTTATATATATATATATATATATATATATATATATATATATATATATATATATATAGAATATATAGAAATGGATATAACATTTTAAATTTTAATTTAATTTTGTTAAAAATTGCATAATTGAATTTGATGGAATTTTGTTATGAAATTGAAATGCATAAATCTTTAAAAAAAAAAAAAAATAGGTTAACGTATTTTTGAGTGCACTGTTAAACAATGAAATCATAGTGACACTGAAATAAAATGAATTTACGGTTTGCAGTTTGAAAGTATTCAGTTAAAAGCAAAATATTTTATCACCAACTGACAGATCAGGAATAAGCACAGAATTAATGATAACCAACACTCAAAAAAACTTAAATATTTTAACATTTACACATTTCAATTTCATAACAAAATTCCATCTAACTGAATTGAATAATCTTTAATTAAATAAAAAATAAAAATAAATATTTTAAGTTTTATTAATTTTGTTCAACATTACACAATTCAAATTGATGGAATAAATCTTAAAAATAGACTAAAATATTTTTTAGTGAATTAGCAATTAGCCATAGTCATGACCATATAATAAAAATAACTCAGGGTTTGAAGCTTGGCGATAATGGATATGAATATTAAATCATTGAATTTGAACATGATGGATGTTCTATCATATCAAAATCATATAAACTGGAAGATTTTAAGTAATCCATCCAAGTAATCCTTTAATCCATATTATTACATTGAATTCATTTTAACTACTTAAACCGTGTCAAATTTTCCAAGCACATACCTGTCCTCAGCCTCCAGACCAGCAGTGATTTGCTCTGTCCTGTGGGTCTTCAAAGCCCTTTATTGAGCCGGGTGATCTAGTTTAGCCAATTACAGTTTAACACTAATCCATTTGTTTATCAGGGGGTATTGGGAAACTTTATTTGGGTTAACTGCCGTTATGCTTTAGTTATTTAATCATTTTGAGGTCTGCTACAGGGATTCCTTTTGGCAAAAGGTATAATTTTTTTTTAAGGATTTTGGACTTTAAGTGACTAAAGTACACAGATTTAAAGGAAACTTAAGTCCATGACATCATCGTGTTCACTATATCCAGCAGGTATGGTCAATGTTACATGATAGCAGAGCTGTGGTCTGAGCTGTGGTTTGCTCTTGATGTACATGAAAACATTTTGCGTTATAGTCTCTGTGTTCCTTGTCTGCATGTCAGTCTTAGCTAGGTCATAGACCAAATATGCATCCTCGTTATCAACCCTGGAGGTCATAAGGCCAACAAATAACTTCTACCACAAGAAAAATTTAAAACCTGTGATTTGATCTTTGCTTGTCATTGCTGAATTCTGTTTCCAAAAATGTCCACTTGAAAATAATCTAAATACTTGCAGAGAAACATGTTTATATTCTAGATTAAGGGCAGGTTTCCATGCACAGATTACAGTAATGTGTTAAAACTAATTCCAGAACTGTGATGCATAGATTTACACATATTATGCAACGTATTAAGCCACATTAATAATTTCCAACAAGTAGCATAATTTAGTTTAAAATCCCTCTTCAAGGATTTATTAATTTTTATTGTCTTACCCCATTACATTAAACATGTACTCGGATCCAAAGGAGAACAGAAAATTGTAATTTAATAAACTGTTTAAAACAACTTACAATAAATAATGTAATACTACTTTAATGTACACCAAGATTTTGGTAGAATTCAAAAAAAGTGAAGAAAAGTGACATTCAAAAGTATTTGTAATTTTTACCTTTTGCAAATATGTTTTTTTGTAATTTTCTTGCCAGATTTGTAATCACACTTGCATTCATGTAATGTGGTTTATATCGTTATATCAAAGCTAATAAAAATACACAGGCATATAAAGTATTTAAAAATATTGAATTAAATTAAACTAATATAAATGAACCACGCTTACAAGCAGAACAAAAAAAAAGAAAAGTGCAATCATCAAAAGGTAAAGAAAATAAGTGCAGTGTACAGTAATGCTTAATGAGAAAAAGCACAGGAAAACTGTTGGGTTTTCAGTTGAGCACATATGACATCATCTGGGACATGGTTTCATTTGTGGCTAGTATAACAGCTTCGCCGACTCACCATTTTGGATCTTTAGGCATTACTACAGTAAGTGGTTTGACCCTAGTGATTTAAGATGTCATATAAGGAAAAATAATGTTCTACCTGAGCCATTAATTAATTAATTTGTAAACAAGTAAAATTACATTAATGCCAGTTTGGTGGCTATCTGGAAGGCAGTCTAATAACCTGAGTATTGGTGTGATTTCTTAGCTTTGTTTGGTGTTCAACACCCAATGACTTTAATGGACTGTATTTTAAGCTTATTTACCTGAATACAATAAACAGGGTTTCTGCAGGTTTTATGAAGCTAAGTTTAAGAATTTTTAAAAGCCCTTTTTAAGTGCAACTAAATACAATTTAAGGAATCAACTGAAGGGAACACAATATGCCAATACGTTCTCTAAATGTAAATGCCTAGGGAGCACCATATTTATAGCAACACTTCAAAATTTAAAAATGCAACTTTCAACAGATCTCCATTAACTCATTTTACAAAAAATACCTTAAGGTTTGAATACCTCTGCTCCCAACCTTCTGATCAGACCCGCTGTATCAGCTATATTCCTCTACAACACTGCTGTGTCACTTACTGACAGATAAAGCAACACATACTGCCACCTATACTGTATATTGTTCAATGAATATTTAGCGATCTAATGTAAGCCATGTGGTGCAGAAATTAGGCAGTCTTCACTGTAAAATAAATGAAACAAGAGTGACCAGATTTTTAAAGTCTCAAAATGTGTGTGTGTGTGTGTATTATCATTTTCTTTCTTTTTTTTAAATGAGGGATCATTTTGTTTTTATTTAGTACTGCCCTGAAGAAGCTATTTGACATAACAGATCCTCACATATACTCCACAAGACAAAATAGTAACTGAATTTACACACACGATCCTGTTCAGAAGTTTACATTCCTTTGGTTTCTAATATGGTGTGTTGCTTTCTTGATGATTAATGACTGTTTGTGTAATAATTGTTCATGAGTCCCTGCTTTTTCCTGAGCAGTGATGATGTCCACTTAAGAAAAAACCTCCAGCTACTGTACTGTACAATTATTTGGTTTCTCAGCATTTCCTACACATTTGAGTTCTTTAGTGGCTATATGATTGAGATCCAGCTTTTGACACTTGGGACAATTGAGGGACTCATACACAACAATTACAGAGGGTGCAAACAATTACTGATGCTCAAGAAGGCAATACAAGAACCACCAAGGGGTGCAAACTTTTGAACAGGATGATGTGTGTAAATAAGAGTACATTTAGTGTTATGTAGCTTTTGAAGGGCAGTACATAAAACATATAATCTTTTATCTCTTATAGGCTATTTGCATACATTCTGAAAGGGGTGAGGAAACTTATAAAAACAGAAGGGGTATGCAAACTTCTACACTTAACTCTATAGGCTATATAGTTTCATGTAGCCTATCCTATCCATATGATGTCATATAGCATGTGTAATTATGAAATTACTTGTCATGTCAGGTACATATTTTAACACAAAATTCACAACATTGTAACCTAAAATTCAAAATACAACCCCCGCATCTCAACATTTAAGTGCTTGCACTACGTAAAAAGTGCAGTGTAGCTGTCTGAATGTGACATTGTCTGATTTACTTCCATGCTCGTGGGGATACGAACATTAAAGGTGCACTCGGCGATTCCTGTGAAACACTGTTGATATTCGAACTCAACTGTCAAAACAAACACACCTCTCCCTTCAGTGCTCCTTTGGAAGCTCCGCCCTCGATTTATCATAATCCTTCTTTTTTAGTTTATATTCGTCTGACCTTTTTCTCTTGGTCTGTTTCTCAGCAATTCGAGTTTAGAAAGTTCGCATCAGCCAGATTTGCCGTCGCTCTTCTAATGAATTTCCCTCTCGCTTTGCCCCCACCCCCCCATCCTGTGCACGCGCAAGAACCACACCCTGTTGCTGATTGGCTGGAGTAGTGTTGTGTGGATCTGTCCGATCCACTTTGTTTTTGTCCCATTTACAGAGCAAGGGCTGCATACAAATACTAGATTTTTTTTCAGCCCACCCACAGAATGGAAAACTAGCAGACTGTGAGGAGATATTTCCAGAATTTGACAAAAAAGTGTATTGGATTAGAATTACTGAATGCACCTTTAACAGTGACAGAAATATATTCGCTTACATATCCATGTGTTGCACGAAGAAATGGATCAGCTTTTTGAGCTCGTTGTTGAAAACTAGTTTTTATTGGTACATTTCTAACTTGCGCCAAGCGCATGACGTCATTGCCATGGTAACCAGATATATTTCAGCGGATTTGCTGAAAGACTAGAATGAAAGTATCGTCAAATCAACGTGCGATGCTTCAAAATTGCTTCTCTTCTCTGCAAACGATACTAAAGACAATAGCGAGAAGGAAAATGAGTATATTAAATATAATTAGAAAAAAATCAGTGAGCCTACCAGCTGAAACCGGGACATACAGGTGCTGGTCATATAATTAGAATATCATCAAAAAGTTGATTTATTTCACTAATTCCATTCAAAAAGTGAAACTTGTATATTATATTCATTCATTCAAATGTTTATTTCTTTTAATTTTGATGATTATAACTGACAACTAAGGAAAATCCCAAATTCAGTATCTCAGAAAATTAGAATATTGTGAAAAGGTTCAATATTGAAGACACCTGGTGCCACACTCTAATCAGCTAATTAACTCAAAACACCTGCAAAGGCCTTTAAATGGTCTCTCAGTCTAGTTCTGTACGCTACACAATCATGGGGAAGACTGCTGACTTGACAGTTGTCCAAAAGACGACCATTGACATGTTGCACAAGGAGGGCAAGACACAAAAGGTCATTGCAAAAGAGGCTGGCTGTTCACAGAGCTCTGTGTCCAAGCACATTAATAGAGAGGCGAAGGGAAGGAAAAGATGTGGTAGAAAAAAGTGTACAAGCAATAGGGATAACCGCACCCTGGAGAGGATTGTGAAACAAAACCCATTCAAAAATGTGGGGGAGGACCACTACGCACAGACGTATGCAAGACATGGGTTTCAGCTGTCGCATTCCTTGTGTCAAGCAACTCTTGAACAACAGACAGCGTCTGAAGCGTCTCGCCTGGGCTAAAGACAAAAAGGACTGGACTGCTGCTGAGTGGTCCAAAGTTATGTTCTCTGATGAAAGTAAATTTTGCATTTCCTTTGGAAATCAGGGTCCCAAAGTCTGGAGGAAGAGAGGAGAGGCACACAATCCACGTTGCTTGAGGTCCAGTGTAAAGTTTCCACAGTCAGTGATGGTTTGGGGTGCCATGTCATCTGCTGGTGTTGGTCCACTGTGTTTTCTGAGGTCCAAGGTCAACGCAGCCGTATACCAGGAAGTTTTAGAGCACTTCATGCTTCCTGCTGCTGACCAACTTTATGGAGGTGCAGATTTCATTTTCCAACAGGACTTGGCACCTGCACACAGTGCCAAAGCAACCAGTATCTGGTTTAAGGACCATGGTATCCCTGTTCTTAATTGGCCAGCAAACTCGCCTGACCTTAACCCCATAGAAAATCTATGGGGTATTGTGTAGAGGAAGATGCAATATGCCAGACCCAACAATGCAGAAGAGCTGAAGGCCACTATCAGAGCAACCTGGGCTCTCATAACACCTGAGCAGTGCCACAGACTGATCGACTCCATGCCACACCACATTGCTGCAGTAATTCAGGCAAAAGGAGCCTTTGTTGGCCAAGATTTCTAAAAATCCTTTCTTTGTATTGGTCTTAAGTAATATTCTAAATTTCTGAGATACTGAATTTGGGATTTTCCTTAGTTGTCAGTTATAATCATCAAAATTAAAAGAAATAAACATTTGAAATATATCAGTCTGTGTGTAATGAATGAATATAATATACAAGTTTCACTTTTTGAATGGAATTAGTGAAATAAATCAACTTTTTGATGATATTCTAATTATATGACCAGCACCTCTACATTGTTTAGAGAATTGTCGGGACACACCTCTTAAAAATGGGATGTCTTGTCACCCTACTTAAACGCAATGAGAAAACAATCCCTCATACAACATTTAATGCCATGACCTTATGATTTAAGACTTGTTGCTCCGATTTAATACCTTTTCAAGGCCTTAATTTGCTGAAGTGCGAATTTAGACTTTTTAAAATCTGCGGAAACCCTGATTAAACATTTTAATTCCACTTTATACACATGAAACTTGCTAAAGTGGACCAGCATACTCATTGTTGACTACTTTCTTCATATACGGTTCATTGGCACAGTTATGCAGAACCCCAAGAAAGCCCTTAAAAAGAATGTACCAGAGCATATTGTTCAAACCATGGAGCCCTTTTTTGTTGAGTATTTTTGTTCACATTTCAGAAATTTTCAGCAGACCCCAGTTTGAGAAATGCTGCAATAGGACAGCAGAAGAGAAAACTTAAGCAGTTCATAATTTCCATTAATGCATTCCTATATTGTTTAACTTGTTTCTCCCACTCTTAGTCCCCATAAAATACCAGGTGTGTAGATCTCTCCTCTGCAATGTTGTCCTGCTTCTCAGTGGTCATCACAGGCATCAAAGGTGTGGTCTCCTCTATAGGAGCATGAGGAGTGGGAGGCCGCTCTGAAATACTGTTTTGGCCCGTCTCCTGCTCTGACAATCCAATCTGTTCAGGTTCGCTCAATGATGCTGGACTGATTACCAGTGAAATGTCCCTTTGCTGTGTCTGCGTCTTTCTATGATATTGACACCAAAAGATTGTGGCGATAAGGCAAATGCAAAAGAGAACAAAACCAGCTGGTACGGATATAGCTATGAAGTGATTTCTTTGGGCGAGCCCTGTGGACAACACAGACAATTTATTTCAATAAATATATCCTTAATATTCAAAAATATGCACAAAAATAATTACAATATTTCATATTTACACAACTGGGCAACTGGTTAAAATCCAATTCAATATTTTCACGCACACTCTGATTAAACATCATTAGGGTTTTGGAGGAGATGAGACAGATTGATCGCATGTTAGCTGGTACAGGAGAAACGAACTATTTAGGGCTGGGCGATAAAATGATATAGATATTAATCGGAAACTTTTTGAAAAAGATGTTCTACATCTAGACGATCGGATCAGGAACGTCTCACTAAAAAACACAAACAGTTTGGCAAAGTTATTCACACAACTAGCTTACTGAATCACAGTCATGAAATCAACCTGTTAGGAAGTATAGCCTGCTGTCATGGAAAACGGCAACGAGGCTCAGTAGCTGCTAGCTAGCTATCCGGCTAATACGATATCGCTGTGTATCGAACAAGACAGCACTGACAACACAATACAGCTATTAACTGAACACAACAGCAACTTCGACATCAACATCATTGCTGTTTATTTATGTACTGTATAGTTAAATGTTTTTTCATGATGTACTGTAAAGCGCTGTCACGGGCAAGAACATGTTTCTTCTTCTTGTGATGTTTATTGGCGGTTGGCAATCCAGCTTTTGGTGCAGTGGAGTCATACGTACGCTGAAGATGATGAAATTGATAAAATTTCATCAAACAGGTCACACACATTATGTAGGACTAATCCCTAAACTAAGAGTACTTTAATCTTTCTGAAACCGAGCATGATCATAAATTAAAGCCAATGTACTAAAAGAAACTAAACTGTATGGATACATTTAATTACTGTTCTGCTTCTCAGTCAAGCTCCAGCAGCATTAAATCTGTATCATATCTAATAATAATAATAATTAAGAGAAAACTTGGAAACAAATGATATTATGAATATAACTAATATTATGAATCTATCAGTTTTTTCATTACTGCTATGAGTGGGGGGAAAACAAACTGTGTCAGAGACCCGGTTTACGATAAAAATCGTGAATTTGCGCATATGCAGCGAGTGCCGAAGCGAGCGAGTCGGATTGATCTCTTCCACTGACTGTGTGTTTGACACCACTGATGTAGTGCATGGCTCAAAGAGTAGGTGGGAATATTTGAGAGCTGTGATTAATAGTTTGTCACAGTTAATTGCGCTCTGGGAGCCAAGCACCAGCAAGTTCAAAAACACAACAACCAAGGACACAGAGCAACTTATTATAAGCAACTTTGTGCTTGTTTTTTTTTCTTGGGTTGCGTTTTTATGGGCTTATTTCTAGATAAATTATAAAACGAGTGGGCCAAATCACATGTAAAACAGGCCAGGTCACTGGGATTTTTCTCTGCGCTCCCGATGGTCATTCCAGGCCTGAACAGATCTGTTTTAAACCATAACAATCTTAACTGGATTGATTTAAATTAAACATACCCTCCACAGTGACTGTGTTGACACTAATGACTTCACCCATCTGGTCTTTCACAGTAAATGTCCCACAATCAGATGCTGTCAACCCATGCAGCACAAGAGAGTAATTAAGGACAGACACTCGGTCATTGTAGCCAGGGCTGCATGTAGCTTTGCCTCTCTTCACACTGCAGACCAGCATCTCAGCTGCCTTTGACTTGTTGAAAGTTAGTGTGGCTGGGTCTGAGCTGAACAGGTTCAGGGTGAGATTATCACCAGACTTTTTAGAAAGAGAAAGCTGGTGAGCTGAAGAAAGAATTGAACATTGGTTTTAATACAACAACTCTTTTTCTGGAGGAAAACATAGGTGGAAAATGACAAATAAAAACAAACATTTAACAACCTTTAATGTTGAGAGTGATGGCTCCGGGATGCCCATGTTCCTCTTGTGTTTTGTGATAGCACCGGTATAACCCCTTATCTGTTGTGGTGACCCTAAGTATGGTAAGGGAAAGATCTCCCTCCCTGTAGTGATTTACTGAAACCCTGCCTGCAAAGCCTGAACCGTGGTGTGTTATCCCATTTTGAACTTGCAAAACTGTTTGATCTTCTCTTTTCCACAGGATGTTTACATCATTATTATCTATATTTTTCTCTGTACGTGCATAGCAGAATAGCGTGACATTGTCTCCAAATGAGGCATTCACAGTGTTGGGTACTATATAGTGGAAAGACACAAAACAAAAAATCAGACATCATCATGATTACTACATAATGCTGAACTAATGAAGTTAGAACCTACCAAAAACTTCCAAGTAGACTCTACATACAAATGCTGAATCACAATAAGCCTCGTACCAGCCTTCATCATTGTACAGGGAAGGATGTATGGTGAGAGACAGGGTTCCATGCTTGATCTTTTCAGATGAAAGACTTACTCTGTTCTTAAAGCCATCTCCTTCAGTACAAGGCTCTTGGACACATTTTAAAACCTCAAGGTTTTCACGATTAGCTGTCCATAAAACAGCTCCATCACATGTCTCATTACATGTGAGAACAGCAGTATCCCTCAAATTTACTGCAACAGGGATTGAAAATCCAGCTAAAATGGGCACTAGCAGGAAAGAAACCATTAAAAACAATTTTAGATGAAAATATTTGATTAAGCAAATTATCTTTTAAGTGTGTTTTCAGCAAGACAATGTTTTAAAAACAGGGTTGTGAGGACATATCAGAATACTTAATGGTTAAAATGAGTAATGACAATGTATTCATTCACAATGAAATACACACTGCCTGGCCAAAAAAAAAAAACTGCATACTCTAATATTTCATTGGACCACCTTTAGCTTTGATTTCAACAACCTTACACAATGTCACTAAGGGTGTAACGGTTCACTAATCTCACGATTCGGTTCGGTTCACGATACTGAACTCACAGTTTGGTTCATTTCACGATTCTTTAAACTAAACTGAGGACTGGTTTTTCCAGCAGGACAGTGCTCCATGCCACACAGCCAGGTCAATCAAGGTGTGGATGGAGGAGCACCGGATCAAGACCCTGTCATGGCCAGCCTAATCTCCAGACCTGAACCCCATTGAAAACCTCTGGATTGTGATCAAGAGGAAGATGGATGGCCACAAGCCATCAAACAAAGCCGAGCTGCTTGAATTTTTGCGCCAGGAGTGGCATAAAGTCACCTAACAGCAATGTGAAAGACTGGTAGAGAGCATGCCAAGATGCATGAAAGCTGTGATTGAAAATCAGGGTTATTCCACCAGATATTGATTTCTGAACTATTCCTCAGTTAAAACATCAGTATTGTGTTGTTTAAAAAATGAATATGAACTCATTTTCTTTGCATTATTTGAGGTCTGAAAACATGGCATCTTTTTTGTTATTTTGACCAGTTGTCATTTTCTGCAAATAAATGCTATAAATGACAATATTTTTTTTTTTTTGGAATTTGGAAGAAATGCTGCCAGTAGTTTATAGAATAAAACAAAAATGTTCATTTTACTCAAACACATACCTATAAATAGTAAATCCAGAGAAACTGATCATTTTGCAGTGGTCTCTTAATTTTTTCCAGAGCTGTATATAGTAGATTAATATGGGACTCTCATTAAATCGCTGTAAACTATAATTTTCTCTCACGCAGTCAGAGCAGATCAGTCTCGTGCTTCAAACGGACATTCGATACCTTGCGCTGAAAAGGCGCGTCTCTTTCCTGCTGCTGGTTTCACTTTAAGTTTCAGCCATAAACTCATCATACAACACCTGTGGCTTCTAGTGTGCAATCGTATTTTAGAGCTCCCTGTATCCAATGAAGCGATTTCCATTTGTATACCTGCGTTATGTATGCTCGGTTGCACGCACTGGATAGAACGGATGCTAAAATAATGTTAAAAAAATTAAAAACCGTCCTCTCCATGATGTGCATCATCACATTTTTGAACCGCAATGTATCGTGCCACGTTAAACCATTATACCCCTAAACGTCACAAAATGTATTTCCATCCAGAGTTTCCGTCCAAAGTCGCATACTCTAACCTTTTGTTTTCTAACCTTTCGTCGTGGCACTGTTTTAACAACATTATGCAATGTCACAACATTTATTTCCATCCAGAGTTGCATTAATTTTTGGCCAAGATCTTGTATTGATGACAGGAGAGTGGAACCAATCCGTGAAGTCTTCTCCAGCACATCCCAAAGACTTTCAATGGGGTTAAGGTCAGGACTCTGTGGTGGCCAATTCATGTGTGAAAATGAATCCTCACATTCCCTGAACCACTCTTTCACAATTTGAGGCTGATGAATTATTGGCATTGTTGTCCTGTAGTATGCCCGTGCCATCATGGAAGAAAAAATCCATTGATGGGATAGCCTGGTAATTCAGTACATTCAGGTAGACAGCTGACTTCATTTTATTGCCACATAACGTTGCTGAGCCTAGACCTGAATAATTGAAGCAACCCCAGATCATAATACTGCCTCCAGAGGCTTGTACAGTGGGCACTATGCATGATGGGTGCATCACTTCATGCACTTCGCTTCTTACCCTGATGCGCCCATCGCTTTGGAATAGGGTAAATCTGGACTCATCAGCCCACATTATCTTTTTCCATCTTTATGCTCCCCAGCAAATTGAAGTTTTTTTTTCCGATTAGCCTCACTAACAAGTGGCTTTCTTGTGGCCACACAGCTGTTTAGACCCAATCCTCTAAGTTCTCGTCGCATTGTGCGTGTGGAAATGCTCTTACTTTCACTATTAAATACAGCCGTGAATTCTACTGTCGATTTTATTATGATGTGACTTCAAGCGTTTTAGTGATCTCCAATTACGATCATTCAAGATTTTTTTCCGACTACATTTCTTCCGCGAAGCTGAGAGTTAACCACTATCCTTCCAGGATTTAATAATGCGTTTGACAGTTCTTAACCCAATTCCAGTGATTTCAGCAATCTCCTTTTCTTTGCTTGATGCAGGCCAATAATTTGCCCCTTCTGAAACACAGTAACATCTTTTCCACGACCACAGGATACGTCGTCTGACATGGTTGTTTAAGAAATGAGAAGCTACTGCACCAGTTAGGGTTAAAAGAATTGTTGCCAGCTGAAACATATTAATCACTGCAGTAATGATCCAATCATAGGCTTTTAAGTATCTCCTTATTTAAATCCAAACAGCGACTTTTTTTTTTTTGCCAGGCAGTGTAGATCTTACCATAAAATATTATGAGAAAAATATGTCTCCATGGAGATTGAAATGGCCTCATGGTTGGTCTAATGGCATCTGGAACAATAAAAAAAAAAAAGAAAGAAAGAAAAAAAGAGAGAGAATATGGTTTGTAGACAAAAGAGAGTTGGGACTATGGAAAATGTAATAAAAAACACACAAAAAAAACCAACAAAAAAACATGAAAAAGACAAGAAAAAAAAAAACACTGCACCCAGTTACTACATTTCCAGTAACTTTCTAACCAACTCATTACAAGTTAGAGGAGTGTGGTAATAGACAGCGCCGTATCTACAATATACATTGAGGGGGACAAGTCTCCCCCAATAATCAGATATGGCCAAATTGTCCCCCCCAATAATTGATATACTTGTTGCTGTTCTGCTGCAGTTCATTATGCACCATTGTCTAATTGGCATTAAGTTGTTGCAGGAATAACATAATGGTTTAAAAAAAACTTTTTTTTTTTTTTTTTGCGTGCACAGTAGTCTAACACAGATTGTCAATGTCATTTGTCAATCAAATCGATGAAGGCGGGACTCAAGTTTAAGAAGCTGGGCGGGAACCTCATGGATTATTCCAGCGCCACGCAGCAAGCACACATCAGTGTCAGCAGTTCAGGTTAAGAGTGTTAGAGTCATGTAAACACTAACACTCCTTTAAAATGTTTAAGTCCTGCATGCCAGGTGATAAAAAATCTGGAATCATGTCTAACAGTCACATTAAGTCCTCTTTGCAACCTGAACTTCATCAGAATGTAGATTTTCTAACACCAGCTCTGAAAAAGCTTGATGCAGCGCTACAAATGGTGAAATAGCACACAGGTGTTTTGAGATGCATTAATAAATATTGAAATTATTTTTACGTTAACATGTCTAAAAAAAAAAAAAGAAAATGCGACAGTCCTGCACAACAAATTGTAAAACAGAAAGCAAGTGTCTTGAGATGCGTTTATAAATATTAAAGTTCTTTTAAACTTTACAGTTAGTTGTGGCACAGTGATCAAAGACATCTGTCCAGTGTATGTTTACATGGCCTCGACGCAGGTGTGAACACTAATAGCCTGTAACTCGCCCTATAGCCTACTTGGAAAAACTGACCCAAACCTGGCCCAAAACCTGTAGGTTTGTCGGGTACCATTGGACTCAGATCGGGTTGAAGACCTCTAAACACGTGCAGGTTAACCAAATAGCGATGTTGGTATTTGAATACCATGCACATCCCAATTAATAACACATGATTTTGGATCGGTTCATAATTAAAAAGTAGCTACATATAACTGGCCATGTAAGACATTGCTCCAAACTTTTCTTCCGTCAATTTGAAAAATCCAACCAAATCTGGCAAATGTACTGTAGCACATAAAAGTTAACGTAGTCACGTGACACGTCATGGGGAGCCTCCATGGTGTACCGGCTCATGGGCCTCTCAGTTCTTAATCCTTCTTTGCTTATAAGATGTCAGTATAGAACTAAACTTGTAATATTTGACCACTGTTTTATGACTGAAATGTTTTACCAACCAACATTAATTTCCAAGGGTTCAAACTATTGACCATTTGTCGAAATTCGCCAATTTGAAATTAAAAATATGTCACGTTCAGTACGTGATTCGTTTGTCAATCATAATTTCGAATGAGAAAACTTTGACAGAGCAGTTTTCAGCATGTCAAGCTTAAGATAAAGAGCAAATGTGCGTATATTGTAAAGGAATTGAATGAGCTTCTGAAGCAGCTTTTTAGAAAATTCACTTGATATTGTCTTAGAAAATGATCTATAAAACAATGTAGAGCATTATCACCCTCAGATTAGAACTAGAACATGGTAAGACCTGTGGCCACTGAGTTTTTAGGTTGTGGCAGGGACAGTGTCATATATTTTTAATGCAAATATGATTAGGTAATAATTTCAAATCAATTTAAGATTTTCAAAATAATGTCTTTGTCTTTCATTAATTCTGAATTTTGTACAGCATCTCCTAAGGGTCTTCTTTTAAAAGAGACCATTTTATTTTGAGGATGAGCCACAAAAGGAATTTTTTGCAATCCAAAAGGATTGAGGAAAATGTACTTTTACTCACTCTTATGTTGTTCAAAACCCATATGCTTAAAATAGATATTTTAAGCAGCTCTGTTCCATAGAATAACCGTTTATAGTGAGCAGGAGCTGTCGAGCTTCAAAAAGGACAAATACTATAAAGCACTATTAAAGGTTCAGTATAAAGACATCGTAACAGAAGTTCATATGACAAGTGCACTATATTCCAAGCTTTCTGGGGCCACACAACAGCTATGTGTTGCATGGACTACTTTTATTATGTTTTTATAATGATTTTGTTTTCTTTGGACCTTGACAGTAGTGGTCAATATGAATCTTTAAAGAAAAGATTGATTTAATGTTTTATGGGGGGGAAAATAAAATGAGGCATAACTTGAGGGTAGTAAATAATTTTGAGTATTTTCTTTTTGCTAGCTAGCTGACAGTCATGTAATTTTACAGATACATCAGTGATGAAAAGAAATTCAAATTATATTCATCTTGTCTTTTAGACAGCACAAAAAAGAAACAAAAGATGACTAAAACAGGCAAATTGCTAGCAAGGCAGACACAGTGTTTGTCTTGTACTGTGTGAACTTAACAAAAAAAAAAAAAAACATCTTTTAAAACCAAAAATTATTAAACTTTGGGCCATTTAAAGCCTTTATTCATAAAATTATTGCATTCAGAGCCTTTACTATTTTAAGTTCCAAAGAGGACAATTATTTTTTGACCTAAACACCTGTGAGTTCAAAACATGGTTACGGCCTTGGAAATGGACAGGTGTGATTTGCTCCATCTCCATCATGTGTTCACAGAACATAAAAGTGCAGTTAGAACAACAAGTGTTTATGCAGATGTATTCAGATGACAAGTGTATAGGCCCTGTAGTGCCTTTACATACCTGCTCTGTTATTTGGTCGCTAGAATGTCTTTCCAAGGCCTCTCCGCTGCGCTTTAAAAATATTGCACTGCAGTTCTTTCTAAAAATAAAAAAAATAAATAAAATAAAATAAAATAAATAAAAAAAACACTTTCTAAATCCCACGTGGATTAAGCAGAGACGACAGTGTGCTAAACTATGGTCCACATACTTAACATTTCCGATCAACTTTATAATACAGCTTCAATCGATGTATAAAAACGAATTATATTACCGGGTAGATCGAGGGTCTTCGCTAAAAAAGCATATGCTTCGTCGAAGACGTTGTCAAGACGCGTCCTCAAGAGACAGAATCAAGCATTCAACTGAATCTTTAGTGCCATGAACAACATAATCACTATTCTACTGTTTTAAACGGAAGAACTGTAAACTGGGAAGTCGAGCAGGGCCAAAAAAAAATTGTTTCTTCTTCTTGTGTGTTAATGGCTGTTGGCAAACCAGCTTGCATTACCGCCACCAACTGAACTGGGGGTAAAAAATGATAATGATAATTATTATGAATAAATGATCATAAATAAATAAAATAGAAAACAATACAAATATATGTATTCTAATTACATTCTCGAATCCAATCCTGTTGCCTGTTATACATCTCATCACATCATCACTCATATCTAATTTCCCTTGATTTTTATCCAGAAGATTTCCTAATGGCATGATTTGAAACCCTTTTGCCTGCTATTTTGAATGTAATACTTGTCTGTCATTGCTATCCACAATATTTTCAGCGAGTCCACTGTTTTATGACAGGTGAGCGGAACTTCCGGTTGGCTAGCGGAAGTATTGTTTTGTGTACAGTCGTAGCAGTTAGCTAGCGTTTCTTACTGTGAGATTCCTGCTTTAAAACATTGTAAAATGTTTTTGAAAATGTATCGGACAATGTGTGTAGTTAATCACTGTTGAGCGAAACTAAAGTTTGGGTTAAAACAATAATGTTATGATCAGAAACCTCCCACAAAAATAGCGCTCCACCCAATGCTTCTCCGTCCACCACCCGGCTGCCTACAGAAGGACTGACTTAAGAACATCTGTTTGGGGAAAAACACGGAATAATTTGTTTGTGTGCTCTTTTCACTTTATTGACAACAAGTCAACAGCGGAGAATACTTAACCTATCCCCCGTTATGGCTCGGCTGTGATAGACGTTCAGAAACGGAGCGCCGTGAACTCTAAATATAACAATATAACAATTAAATAGCATAATTCTGACAACGCGCATGTGTGTACGTGTACATGTGCTGAAAGTTCATTAGAAACTTTAAATATATGTTAATTTCTATTCAGCGTTGGCCTTTGCATTTGCTTCACGTGTTTTGAAGACAGTTTAAAAACGAACAGTGGTATTTATTCCTTCCAGATAAGTTTGGTTAAATGAACTGTGGTGATATTTTATCTGTTTCATTCTGTGATGCTCAATGGGTGAATTCTATACTGGAAGACCATAATTATGAGATGTGACATAGGTAGTGAGATGGTTTATGATGCTTAAAATGAATTGTAATTTGATTTCCCTTTACCCTGCAAATTTCCTTCATTTGCAGGATGTCCATGTCTTTCCTTTAGGGGGAAAAAAATAAAAAATTATTTGAAAAAAAAATGTGGACATTATTATTCAGTATAAATGAAATGTATTTGTGAAGTGCTTTTAATAATACATATTGTTTCAAAGTTGTTGTACAGAGAATATTGATATTTGTGAACAGTGTTTATAATGTTTGTCCAAATAAATGTATTTATATTACATATGGTTCTTTCTGTATGGCACAGTTTACTGTGTTTGCTAGTGCATCTTTATTTCCTTGACAAGAAAAATAAAGTCAATAAAGTCAGTCTCTGAACAGGGTCGGTCGTTCTGGCAACACCAAACATTTCATATTGGTTTAGGCTAGGGTGACCAGACATCACCATTTTCAGGGGACAGTACCGGTTTTTGACTGGAGCTGTCCCCGGAAATGTCCCCGTTTTTATTGAGCGTTCAAAACAGTCCGCTAAGTGAAAATACATGGCAAGAAAGCTGCTATTGAAGCCCACCGGCAACAAGGTCAATCTTGTACTGTTCATTTTTACCAATAGAGGGGGCTGCTCGCTATAGCAGCTTTAAGGCATTCGTCTTCCTTTACTGATTACTTGTTTGTGCCAGTTTTTCCATTAAGAAAATCATCACCGTTGTCAGCTTCGAGGTGAGGTGAAGCTTCAATTCAAACACACAAACAGCTTCTCAGCCGAGCTCTCTCTGCCTTTCGGTGGACTGGGCCTTCTTTTATCTCCCCCGACTCTCACTGTGAACACGGAGTTGATAATTAGTCAAAATTCATCTCAGTTGGATGTCTTACTGCTTTCCCTCTCCCCAGATGGGCGAACCGGGGAACCATCCGGACTGCCCACTCCCCCCCCTTTTCTGGAGAGGAAGTCCGTGACTGCCATATGTGCCCATGGTCTGTGGACCACCTCGAACTTAAATGGCTGGAGTGCCAGATACCAACGGGTGATCTGGGCATTGGCATCCTTCATGCGGTGGAACCACTGGAGCGGCGCGTGGTCCGAACAGAGGGTGAATGCTTGCCCCAACAAATAGTAGCGGAGAGTGAGGACCACCCGCTTGATGGCCAGACACTCCTTCTCTATGGTGCTGTACTTCGTCTCTCTCATAGACAGCTTCCGACTAATGTACAGCACCGGGTGCTCCTCCCCCTCCACCACTTGGGATAGAACAGCACCCAGCCCCCTGTCCGATGCGTCCGTCTGTAAAACAAAAGGGAGAGAGAAATCAAGGGAATGCAGAAGCGGCCCGCCACAAAGTGCAGCTTTTACCTGCGAAAGCTTGTTGGCATGGCTCCGTCCACTGGACCGGGTCTGGGGCTCCCTTTTTAGTGAGATCAGTCAGCGGGCTGGTGATGTCGGAAAAATTAGGCGCAAACCTTCGATAGAAACTGTCTCACCTCCTTTTTGGTCTTGGGTCTCAGGCAGGTCACAATCATTGCGGTTTTATCAATCTGAGGTTGCACCTGCCCATGACCCAATTGGAACTCCAGATACCGTACCTCCACCCACCCAGTTGCATACTTCTTCGGGTTTGCTGTGAGCCCTGCTCGTCGCAGCGACCTCAGAACCACCCTCAGATGCTGCATATGCCGTTGCCGATCATTACTGTAAATAATGATATCATCCAAATAAGCAGCGGCAAATGCAGCATGAGGTCTCATCACTCGGTCCATAAGACACTGAAACGTAGCCGGGGCCCCAAATAAAGGCCGTTTTCTCACGAGACATCGGCTTTAAGGATAAAAGTGAACTGAGCCCAACCGATGGAGCAGTTCGTCAATACAATTTTTCTATTATGCCCATATCGAGCATGGCCTTTAATTCTTCCCGTACTACTTGTTTCTTGTGTTCAGGTAAGCGGTAGGGACGACTACGTACCACTACCCCTGGGGTTGTCTCGATGTACCGTTTTATGAGATTAGTATGGCCAGGGAGAGGCGAGAACACGTCAGAGAAATTATTTTGCAACTGGCAACCTCCGTTGTGACGGCGAGAGGTGGTCTCCGCAAGGGACCGGGGTGAACTTATTGGCTTTTAGACTCACCTCCAGGCCGAGCTCCTCCCTCTCAGGAAATACCATCACCAAGGAGACCGCGTCTCTCCATGGTTTTGTAGGTTGAGGTGGTAAATTTGAAGAGCCCCACCTCTATCCGAACACACTACCTCATCATCGACTTCCCCATCTCGCCATGTGACCTCAAAGGGCCCTTGCCACTTTGCGAGTAATTTAGAGCTCGATGTGGGCAGTAATACAAGAACTTTATCTCCTGGTGCAAATTCCCATAGCCGAGCTCCCCTATTATACAGACTGACATTCTTGAGCCTGTAGCAAATTCTCCAGTGATAGTCGGCCCAGTGTGTAGAGTTTTGCTCTCAGGTCAAGAACGTATTGAATTTCATTTTTGCTTTGTGAAGGTCCCGCCTCCCAAAGATCTTACTTTTTGTAGAAATGTCCTCTGGTCTAATGAAACAAAAACTGAACTGTTTGGCCATAATGACCATTATGTTTGGAGGTAAAAGGGTGAGGCTTGCAAGCCAAAGGACACCATCCCAACCATGAAGCATGGGGGTGGCAGCACCATTTTGTGGGGTGCTTTGCTGCAGGAGGGACTGGTGTATTTCACAAAATAGGTGGCATCATGAGGAAGGAAAATGATGTGGATATATTGAAGCAACATCTCAAGACATCAGTCAGGAAGTTAAAGCTCGGTCACAAATGGGTTTTCCAAATGGACAATGGCCCAAACCATACCTCCAAATTTATGGCAAAATGGCTTAAGGACAACAAAGTCAAGGTATTGGAGTGGCCAACACAAAGCCCTGACATCAGTCCGTTAGGAAATTTGTGGGCAGAACTGAAAAAGGGTGTGTGAGCAAGGAGGCCTACAAACCTGACTCAGTTACACCAGTTCTGTCTGGAGGAATGGGCCAAAATTCCAGCAGTTTATTGTAAGAAGCTTGTGGAAAGCTACCCAAAACATTTGACCCAAGTTAAACAATTTAAAGGCAATGCTGCCAAATACTAACAAAGTGTATGTAATACTATTATTCTGATATTTCACATTCTTAAAATAAAGTAGTGATCCTAACTGACCTAAAACAGGGAATGTTTTCTATGATTAAATGTCAGGAATTGTGAAAAACTGAGTTTAAATGAATTTGGCTAAGGTATATGTAAACTTCTGACTTCAACTGTATTTAAAATACAAAATATTAGTAACTGTATTCCACTACAGTTACAATTTAAATCATTGGTAATCAGAATACAGTTACAATCAAAAAAGATGTTGATTACTGTAGAGATTACTTTGCATATTTTTTTCTTCTTTGTTGGAAAACATTTATCCGTATAAACAATGCAATCCGATGAGTGTTTGAAACACTTTCTTATGATGATGCATATGAGCAGACAGAGGGCGCTTTCACACTGTTATGAGCGAAAAGGTGAAAATGATGCTATACAGTCAGAAGACGATGTCCTTGTGTACACTCTGTGGGGTTTCAAATTAAGTTTGGAGCAGCAGAAATAGTTAACATTGTGTAAACTGACATGTGAACACTTAGCTTTATGCTAAGCTAAAATGCTATTTCTAGCCATTTTACATGCACCTGTTATCAGGCACAATTACATTATTTTTTTTTTCTATCAAGAAAATCCACATGAGATAATTTTTTTTTCTCTATAGTGAGATCATTAAAATCAGGGAAATGGTGTACTGGAAAAATCTTATTTTGTTTTCTGTATTGTTTTCCTGTAAAACTATCTAAAAATCCTTAAAACAAGATACATTTACAGTGTTTTATAAGCAACACTAAGATGTTCCGTTTTTTTTTTTTTTTTCTTCAGAGAATTAATTTTTAATATAGGTGGATTTTGTCTTACTGTACTGGCTTTTTTTCTTTTATTAACTTTTAATGGTCAAAACAAGTGAAAATATCTGACAGTGCCAAAGAAGTAATCCTAAATACTTAGATTACATTGCTGACCTTGAGTAATCTAATGGAATATGTTACAAATTACATTTTACAGCATGGAATTCTGTAATCTATAGTGGAATGCATTGTAAAAGTATATTTAGTATTAAAGTATAACCCTCCCAATCCTGTGTGTCATTTAACGGTTGTCGTGCATTTTTAAGGTTTTAATAATGCCTTATTACGGTGGCTCTGAACCGCACGGTAAAAAAAAAAAAAAAAAAAAAAAAAAAGTTGTGTCTCAGTTCCTTCCTGAGCCTAAGTCTTAAAATTTTTTCTCTCTTCAAAAATTATTTTTTTTCTCTTCAAAAAAATGCATGCGGTACCAACCTTGTCCACCAGGTGCCACTATCAGTAAACATGTAATCTTATGCTTTTAATGCTTTCTCTGTCGCATAACAACTGGAGTTATTTTTTTGTTTGAAATTGTTGGTCTTTCTAAACCATACTGAAGAGAGAGAAAAAAAAATTTGAAGAGAGAAAAAAAAAATTTTTGAAGAGAGAAAAAAAAGTAACCTTATAAAAGCTGTTTTATTCTACATGGAGAGGGTCCCTTCATGGGGGCTGCCATGTTAGGATCACATGACCAGCCGAATACTACTTGTTTAATCTCATTAACTGCCCTATTATTGGACACTTTCACTCTGGGATTTAATTAATCCTGGCTGGCTGTGAGTGGTGAATTTCTACAATGGCATCTGTAACTGAAAACTATCGAGTTTGAACAATGCTGCATCCTAGCCCCTAGGTGTAAGTGTAAGTCCAATGCAATGTGATCAAAAATTACTGAGTGCACCTTTAACATATAGAAGCTTTGATTTTAAAAATGTAATACACTGAGTTCGGAATTGCATATTACCATACTATTATTATTTCTGCCATATACATATATGGCAGTAGTATGAGAGGTATGGGTAGTATGCAATTCTGAACTCATCCATAGTTTATGCTGAAATCAGGCCTGGCTCCATAGGGGGGCCAGTCATGAGCTTGGCCCATCTTGACAACCACACCATCACCTCCTACTGTTCTGCCCATTTTGGCCTACATTACATCATTTAAAGCTGGAGCCAAACCTGGTTGAAATCAACATAAACCAAGATAAATAAATGCTGCAAAAGTATTGTTTATTGTTAGTTCATGAAAACTAATGTGTTAACTAATGTTAACAAATGTAACCTTATTGTAAAGTGTCCAAATAACCCATATGGTAGGCAAGCTGAAGGGGCCTCCAGTGATGAACCAACAAGGGGTCTCAGATGTGCTAAGAACAGCCACTCCAGAGTCTTCATGATGTGAGATTTTCAGTGAGATTGAAATTTCAGAGCATTGCAGGTTTGAAAATTATTTATTCAGGTTTGTGGGTATTTCAATACATGTACCTCTTTATTATTTCACCAGCCTGCAACAAATGCAATAATATCATGCTTCACATCAGCTGTAAGTAGACTAATATACAAGTTGAGAGCAGGCCACTGTCATTAACTGGGTTGAGCTTATAACTATTATTGGTAGTGTAGTAAATTAACCCACAAATCAAATTGCTTGGTAGAGTTAAAAAATCCATCAAAATAAGGTTTAGCATAAACATCTAAAACACTGCGCAACATTTAAAATACTATTTGAAAGCTACAATTACAAAAAGGGATTACAGAGAGATGAATATTAAGAGAACACAGTCAAATACATCTAAATTCATGAACTAAATTGTTGGATGGCCATAATATGACAAGCTATAAAACAAGCTTTCAATCTCAGGCACTTGAGATCATGTCTTATATTAAACACCACCTATTTAACTAAACACAGCTGTCATTGGCCAGGAATGGTACAACAACGGAACCTGTTGTAACAAAATATACTGTGGCAGAAATTACTTGTTCGGTGAGAACATGTTAAATTAACTGCAATGCAAAGAATACATTCTTATAGTGTAAACACAGGAATTCATAAAAACACTGTCAACATTATATATCATTTGTTCATTTTCATATGTCTATGGCTCTTCATTCTTGTCATCCAAATAACCTGGAAAGCTCTCTGCTGGCTCCCATGTGTTCTGAAATTTTGCCCCACTAAGAAAAGACAGAAATTAGAAGTTAACTGCCATTAGACTTGCAAGCTTTTCATTATTATACAACATGTTGAGATGTATAGACATCTTAAGACTAGGCTCCATTTAACTTTTCTGCATGCCATTACAACTTGCGCTCAGTCAGGGATTCTAGCCTTTTTAAAATATGCTCTTTTGACCACGAGCCCATATGAACGTGTTCAATGCATAAACTGTAGGGCCTTGTTTATACCGTAGCATTTTGTGAGTTCGGATCACAAGGTCAGGCAAGACACATTATTGTTTACTAGTGCTGTCAGCCGCTAATATTTTTTAATCACGATTAATCGCAAAACAAACTGTAGTTAATCGCGGTTAATCACACAAAATTTGAAAGTGCTGAAATTTGACACTACATGTAATTCTTTTATTTTCCATCTCAGGAAACAAAACAATATGTAACAATATAATGCTTTATTAACATTTTCCAAACAAAGCCTTCCACAGTATAAAGATGGAAATGTACTAAAATAGCACCAATTCAAGTAACATTAAACGTTTCCCAAAATCTAACTGGGAGTTTGACTAATTGAAAGAACCAGTCCCCAGATAGGTTGCATTTTCATTACAATGGGCATAAAATCTCTTAAACTCTCATCCTCCAAAATATTAATCAGCCGGCAGACTGTGGCTATCCGCTTCCCTACAGCAATACTTCACATGAAGAGCGACTGCAAACAAATATGTCTCACTCTGCATTTTGGTGATAGACTTGACATGCTACTGTGGTTACATAGGCTGAAGAATACTTGATTTTGAACACAGGTCCCATCTGGGCTTGGTTTGTTACATCAAATAGCATAGGAGTAGGGTTGAGAACCAAGAACCAGTTCTTGTTCAGAACCGGTTCTATTCTTTAAAAAATATCGGGATCGTATGATCTTCGTGACTTTCGGATCCATTAACGGTTCTCCAATGTGCAATTTTCCACCAATGTGGCTGGAATACCGTCCTCAAATACTCTGACAGTGTTTCCAGCAGCGCATCTCTACAGCAGCGCTGCCCTCTACTAACTCTACAGCGTAAAAACAGTTCCTCATCTAATTCCCAATTGAACGAGCTGGCTCTTTTTACAGCGCGAAACATATGCGCTTCTGGTACAGTTCGATTCATGTAATAATTATTCAAAGGAGCCGGTTCTTTTGAACCAACAACGCAAACATATGTTGCTTCCGGTATAATCAGATCCCGAAAGAACCATTCTAATGAGCCGGTTCTTTTGAATCTACAGCACGAAACATATAGCACTTGCAGTAATCTTATACTGATGTGCAAGTTATGAATGTCCAAATCAAAATTAAACAAGAACTGTTGAAGTCTCACAAGCCTGAAGTACAACATTAGGCTACAAAACACAGTCTAAACCGTCTCTGGAACTGTTTCTGTTTATTTAATGATGGCCTGTGTCTCTATTAAATCAAGTTTTGTTGTAATAAGTGGAATTTTATAAAATAATAAATGAATTAATGAAATGTGCCATCACATTTCATGTTGGTTTAGATTATTTAAAATAGAGTAAGGATCTATTATTGGATTGTATTTATGTCTCTAAAAAGTCTGCAAACACCTTTTACAAGAACTGTATTCAATTTATTTCTGATTTGTTAAATCTGCTCTGTAAAAATCTGAAATGATCTCATCATTCGGTAATAGACAGCAGAGGGTAGTAAATGCAGTAAGAATTGCATTTCTCATTTCTAAATAATTCTTTAAAAAAAAAAAAAAAAAGCACTAAAAGAATTACTGGAACCGGAATCGTAAAATTACTTACGATTCCCAACACTAATTAAGAGGTCCTTTCTCCATCATTTTATCATGGCTTTAAACATCCTTTTTAACAGCTCTACTGCTTACCCCTGGTCGTGATACATGTCTCTTTTGATCACTTGTGTTCGGATTTCGAAGGGAAGGTCTCTGATTAGTGCATTACTGCATGATAATAAAGTGCAAAAAAGTAAAGAGAAAGAGGGAAAAAACTGTGCATTTATCCATATTATACCTGCATTTAATTTAAGCGCAAACATGACGTTTAGAACAGAATGTGGTTATTTTAACGGAGTATCTGTATTAACTGAGCTTCAGCTGTGCATGGATTCAATTGTATGCTCACATTTGTGTCACTGCATGTTGATATCAGAAATACTGAGGAAGTTCTGTGTAGTCTTGTGCATGTATATGTATGCGGTTTTTAAAATGTTTAAATCGGAAGGTTATTTCCTTCTAAAACCACTTGTAACTGGCGATCTTTAAAACTTTTTTTGCGCAGTGGTTGAGAAACAGGTGAGTAAGCGGCACTTTGTTGCTGTTCAAATGCATTTGAACAGATGAGTGGTCACGTGTTTTCGACCAACGTCCGAATGTGGTTGAAGTGAACAAATTTCAAAAAGTTTTGGACCCAGTTTACACCTGTTTTTAGCATCATCCTGTTTCCAACGGATCTCCCAAACGTTGTTAATACCAGGTGTAAATGAGGCCGACGGCTGCTCAGTGATACTCTTTTGTACAGTCAACTACAGGTACGCGTGGCAAGAAAAAAATGGGTTGAACACGGACAGTCAAAGCAAACTGATGAAATTTGCATCACATAGTATGCGAGATGTGTACTTTAGTCTTTAACATTGCATTGGGGGTAGCATAAAACTGGTCGCAATTGGGCATGGTGATGTCTTTAAGTTAAATGGTCATATCATAAAAAATAAAAACAATCCTAGATCTTTTAAAATAAAGAGTTCAAAGTATTATGAAAACAATGTAATTTTCAGAACTTAAAACTTCCTCCCCAACATAAAATTATCTATTGAAATTTAGGTGTGAGGGCGGCTCATTTCGAACTTCAGTTCCATACATTTCCCATGACATTAACACATTTACACATCAACAGCACCTATTCGGTTTTCAGTATGTCCAGCTGTTCTTGTGCCTTTCCTGGCTATGTTCACTCTGCATATCCTTCTGAAGGATCCCAAAAATGGCTTACATTTATTTTTAACAAGATCCCTGATCATTTCAGTCTGACCTTAACAGCTTATATGGCACATTACAGTGCAGATTGTTTTGTGAACCTGTGACAATGTATTACAGGATTTGCAAATATACTGTTATTGAAGGACTGGGAATTGCCAACTATACTGTAGAGGTCTGCCACCCGACCTGGTTTAATCCATGTCTTCTGAAGCGATTGGATCAGTTTTGGGTGAGAACAGACTGCAATGTAACTTCTTTTTCAATGTACATCTTGCCATCTGCATTCTCCTTGTAGCAATCATGATTTGAAGCCTGATTACAGTTTCTTGCACTTGACGCATGCACTAAGTGCTATATACGCATATACTCGCTTCAGAAAACATGGATTAAATTATTTGAGTTTATGGGTTACCTTTATGCTGTCTTAATGTCCTTTTTGGAGTTAGAAAGTGTTGGACCCCATTGACTTGCATTGTATGGACAAATACATCTTATATCTCCATCAAAATATCTTTGTTTTTGTTTAGTGGAAGAAAGAAAGTCATACAAGTTTGAGACTGCATAAAGTAAATGTGAGTAAATGTTGAGAGAATGATCCTTTTTAGTGAACTATTCTTTTAATGCACATGCAGATCTCTACTATACTGGAACCAACAGCAAAATTTGAAGCCCACGAGTAATCCTTGTGACTTTTTTTACATGACAAGAGGGGGCTTAAATAGAAGTATTGAAGGCACATCAGATAAAAATGGCCCATTTAATTCTAAAGGTCAGTGAAAGGATAGAGAATGGCCATGGAGTAAAAACTTACCACAACGAGCATGGCATCCACTTGACTCGAACTTCATTTCTTCCCTTTTTAAATGAAATGCATGTTAAAATAAAGCATGATGACAATTTCCGTTAAATTAATCTATGGCTGGGACGAAGGATAAAATGTACTTCTCATTTTGTCTTACCTTATTGTTTCTCCATCTCAGAATTTTTTCAACAGGAAATATACCATCATATGCATCATGAGAACAATCTAAGAATCAGAATGGGAAAAAGAATCAGACTAAAATAATGAAGCATACTGAATTCAGTCCCCTAATTTATAAATGTCCAAACAACAGCTTCGGTTTTTAAAATCGAAACACTTACCAGCCATTTTGCGTTTTCTTGAAGGAGAACAGAGCCCTGACTCATCACTTTCACTGGAATGTTTTCCATCATCTGTTACTTTATCAGATCCATGTACAATTGGTGACATCAAGCCATTTGCATCTTCATTAAACTGAATTTGGCAAGAGGAACTTGCCATTACTGCATATACTTTCCTGACATTTGACTGTTCAACACTGGAATCTGAAAAAGTTCCTGATCTTGAGTTCAGGCTTTCTGCCACAGTTTGGGCCACACTGGGGGGTGATACTTGTGTCTTGTTGGTCTCAAGCATGTTCACCGATGTAGATTCTTCACTGTAACTGGTCGCAGTCAAATTTTGCGGTTCACTCAAAAGTGTCTTTTTTGAAGATGTATGACTGGTTGGGTTTTCTATCCAGGAATATTTTTTGGTGGATAAGGCCGCTTTGATCTGAGAGTCAGAAATTCTCTCAAGACAAACCTCTAACTTAAATTCCTTGGGCACACTAAAGGTTTGGGAATGAACATACTGTGCAGGCATGCCACTGGTGTGGATTCTTTTGTGCAAGCTCCAAGCGCACTGAGTGACAAACATTTGCTCGCACTGATTACACCTGAACAGAGATCTGCTCGATGGGCTGACTTCCCGATTGTGTGCTGCCAGCCCCTGCAGAGTAGTGAACATCTGCCCACACCGGTAACAACTCTGAGGCATTGAGCACTTGTGAGTCTTGAACAGGAGATGTGTTTTAAACCTTTTTTCACATTTACGACAGACATACACACTAGGGTGATGTGCTCTGGAGGGGCTTGACTGAAGATAGCACTCGTCTGATGAACAACACAGGCAACGTCTCTGTACGTTGAGCCGCTGTCTATCTCGAAGAGCGTGAGAAGTACTATTAACATGCTTCTTTTTGTTATATTTTCTTTTTTTCACCACAGTCTTAATCTCCTCTGATTTGGGGTTAATTGTTAATGTGCCTATACTTGTAGATGGTCCATTGGCGGTGATTCTAGACGTGGGCTGTGATGGAAAGCGAAACTTTGAACCTCGTCTCCCTTTCATTGATGGCACTTGCTTTGGGCTGTTTTCTACTGCAGCAGTAGTTACAGAGGTTTTCTGGGTCTCACGGCCAGATGCACCTACACGAAAATGGACAAATCAGTATTGCTAAAATTTTGTGACAGCACATAATTGTATTGTTTCATAGGGACATAAAGAAAATAAGAAACTTGAATTAGAAATTGAAGTTGTGCCCACAGAAGAGAAAATTAAACTTCCTAAACTATAATTTTTGACCGAAAACACTTTTTCAAACGTAAGAAAAATGGTTTCCTTTATCGGAGCAGTACAAGTCTTGGTGACTTTTCCTCCATTTGCCATTTTATCCGATTACATTATTTGTAATGCTTCATGGGATTGTAGTTCGTGCCCTCATAAAATACGGTAAGTAAAGTGTTGTACCTTTAACTTTTTATCCGATTTTCAAATACTTTTTTGCCTCAAATCAGTGTTTGTTATGTTGTAATAAACCACGGAGCTGGTTGGTTTGGTTCATGGTTTAGAACTCTTTTATGAAGGATTTTTTGAAATGTCAATGGGAAAAATGAATGGGAAAAATACTTCCAGAACCGACACGGCTGAAAAAGTGGGCGGGCATTGTTGCGCTCTAGACTAAATATGAATCTATACAAGTTACCATTTAGTGTAAAAAAAAATTACATTTTTTATTAAAGATAATGTGTATTTTGAAAACTGATGATGTGTTTTTGTCTCCTCTTTACTTTTTCACTGCTGTTTATAATAAACAGGATGTCTAACAGTTTGAGAGGTTTGAAGTCCTCCATATAAAGCTTTATACTAGAATGTTCTCTGTAGAATTCAAATGGAAGTTTTGCGGTTTCTGCCGGCCGCCGCGATATCGAGTGAAGCTCGACTGAATCACGCAAGTTTCGCTCTGCACTGTCACAGAGCTCTGGTGATCTTATCACAGATGAATGTTTAAGTTATGAGAGTCATATTTAGTGCTTATAAAGGGTTGAACACAAAATGAAAGCAATTAAATTAGCTTCGGCTGCAGAAGTTTCAATGCAGGAAAAACCCTGAAAACATCACCCGCCAAAGTGGCTTGTAAAAGTGACGGGGTTACCCACCACTGCCGATTTTTACCCGCATTTGGCAGGTGTTCATTTCAAACCCTGCCTGAAAGGCTGTCCGAAAACAGTGCACATACAAGTTGCCTTCATATGCAAATCGGACTAGCATACATCACCTAAGTGACTAAGTTTCTGTGAGAACAAATCATTAAATTAGATCATTAGTGGCCACAGTGGACATAAGATGAATAAATACTTTCATTTAAATTTTTATTGTCTAGCGGTACTTACTAAAAAACAGTGTTGTCTTTCGCTGTGATTTATGTGTAATGCTGTCAAACTTTAATTTCTCCCAAAACACCAAAGTTCTCTCTTACCTTGTCTTAAAATTTGAGATTACCTCTATTACTTGACTGAGCCATCTCTGGCCCATTGGCTTTAGCATTCTTCTGACTGACACCTCTGTTCCCCACTGAGGCATTCCCAGCTCCATCTTCAGACCCCTGTAAAATACAAAAAACATTTCCGTTGAGTTTCATTTCATAGGTGACAAAGTCAAAATTTTGCTGTTACTCTTGAGTTATTTAACCAAAGCTGGACAAACTTGACAAATATTAGTAACACTCTATTTTTTGTTAAACCACTGCTTTAATAAAACAGCAGCATCCAATAAAATAAAAATTGTGTGTAACCTGTGCCTGCACTAGAAACATGAAAAGTGGAAACAAGGAGGACACCACAGAATCAACAATACACATGCACACTCACCTCGGCATCTGGCCAGACAGTGTCCATGTTGGAAGTGTCAAGCTGAGAAACCATACTTGATACTTCCACCTCGCAATCTTCTCCTTTTAATTCAGACAACCTCTGGGCCCTGAAGATGGCCTCTGCCTTCTGCAGCTCACACTGCTCCAACTGCTGCTTCAGCGAGCTGATTTCCTTCCAGCTCCGGGTGATCTCCACTCTGGTGTTCAGCAGCACTTTGCTGAACATTTTAACTATCTCTGAGGTTGTCTTCATCATGAGTCCTTCAACCAGAGTCTTGAACTTGACCGCTAACAGATCCTCCACTTCCATTGTGTTTGGTAGGTGTTGGGTTCCTTACAAAGAAGTGAAAGGGCAGACTTTCTGCCAGTGTCCCACAACCTTCCTATTGTGCAGCTATACAGAGCACAGTTGAGTGCATCCCGTTTTGAAGTGCCTTTAAATAGAGAAGATATATAAATATGTTGAGAGTGAGACGATCACATTAATGGCTGCTGGTCAACATGTAACCACGTGGATGGGCTACAATTCACTATGAGGCTAACTGAATAGTTCACCCAAAAATGAAATATTTATCATTATTTACTCACCCTATGCACCAAATGTTTGTTTTTTTCCATAGAACACAAAAGATACACATGCTGCTCTTTTCCACACAAGGACTGTTTATAGTGACTACAGCTGTCAAGCTCCATAAAGGACCAAGACGCAACATTTAAATATGCAGTATGTAAGATTCAGAAATCCTTGTTATTAATGACACCTGTGGCAGTTAAGTGAACTGCAGCCAGCTACCTGTTGCTCGTGCACACACTCCATAGGGAAGTGAGCGAGCGAGCATCGGCCAAAACAATGACGTAACATACAAAGAGACTGAACGTGATTCACCAGCATCATGCTGACAGATGAGCTAGCATAATTAAAATTACACAGTTATGACTGTTTTACTACAAACTTTGTGACTAAACTAAAACTACTTATCAGCTAACATAACATACTGATACACACATACTACCAAACTATAGCAGACAGTTTACTGTTGCACTGCATTGTTATGTTGCACTATTGTATGTTTTGTATGTCATATGTTGTACTACAATCAAGAAACCAGCGTATTTGCTTAAATTTATCCTGTATACATGACTTTTAGTATAAAAGAGAAGATCGTTGAAATTATTTGAAAGTTACGAAGCAAGGTAGCTTGCAATTCGTCAGCGTTAGCAGGCAAGATCAATTTAGCAAAAATTACACAGATCAATCCTTATGGCACTATATTTCACATGCTTTGCAGTTATGTAAGCTTACCTGTCCAATAAGAAGAACACCAATTCAGGGTCAGTTTTGATCCCCAAAACCAAACGATGGTCCCTCCAGGAATCAAAAGTCCTGCCGATGTTCACTCTAGTTTTCGCTCGACCACGATCAAGTTCCCGCTTAGCCAGACGGGATTCAGTAGATACATTTTTTTTTTTTTTTTGGCTTACTCTGAGTTTGTGTAGGAGTCGGTGTTGTGCTGGGAGTCAGATGTTTGCTGGATTCCATCTCTAAGATAACATTACCTAGTGTTGCAGAATGTTGTCGTTGTTGAATAGCGGAAGAGAAGCACTGAGTCAAGGCTCTCCGGAGCACGCATAAATGTCACATCCTTTAGATTTTCCCGGCAAAACCGACCCGCTCCCTTTGCATGAAAATCAGTCTACATGCTTTAATAGGCAATCTAGGAAGTCTGGGAAGTTGCATTACAAGCCGTTCACACATTGGCAAAAAAAAAAAAAAAAAAAGGTGAATATTACATGAAAATTTTTACATATTGCACTTTTAAATGAATACCATAAATGTAGTTTATGCGACTTGTGTGTTATATTCTGAGCCTTGTGAAGCCATATGATACATTTGTGCAAGGAACAGCCTGAAATTTAGGTTGCTATTTCCAGATATTCTTCCCCTCCTCTGTGGCTCTAAAATTAAATTTTCCATCCTGCATATTTGTACTGGCACATTGCGTTCAGTTACGACAGACACAAGAACCAATCACATTTTAGTGTTAATGACGTCAAACGTGTGACATTCCATTTTCAAATAATTTGGACCATGTTTTGTTGTCTTTGGAGCTTGACAACCATGGTCAATGGCAGATAAGGCATCGCAAATGATTAAATGTCTGTGGTCATTATGAACTATCATTGTGTGGAAAAGAGCTATGTAAAGATTCTACAAATTTCTTTTGTGTTCCAAAGGGTGAAAAACAGCAAATGGGTCTGAACGACATGAGGGTGAGTAAATAGTGAATGCGTTTACATGCACGTTCTTACACCAATTATGCTTAACCCTTGAACGCATGGGAATTTCACCAAACACTCTTACGTATTAGGGTCTTTAGAGACCCAGCACTTATATCTATCACAAATGGATCAACAAAATGCCCAGATAGTGTCAGATATTTTTAATAATTTCAAGACAATTAGAAAATAATAGAATAAAATATAGTTTAGTTTATTTTGATGTTTTATTTTTCATATATCAAAGAGAAAATGCAACAAATTAGGACAAATCTAAAATATGCTTCATTACTTTCACACTGAAATATCTTGAGATGCAACTGGCTGTCAAACACATATTGAGCTACACATAACACATAATCTACATACAAGATGCACATTAGATACACATAAGCTAAACAAGTATTTTCTCAGGCACTAAATAGATGCACAACAACAATTACCAAATGACAATAGTCATATCATACTGTTCATGTGTTACTCTTGCTATAGTTTACTTTCATGTTGTTTCTTCATCAAATTGCAATGTCAAATGTAAATCAAGTCAATCACTGAAACAACAGAGCCAACTTGAGTCAGAAATAACATGTAGCTATAATGTGTGTACACGCATATGGAAAACTGATAAATCACCATTGTTGTTTATTCATTGTTGCATAGAAAAACAATGTGATATAGTATTTATTTGCATGAATATAGTACCCATTTAGGGGCAGTGGTGGCTCAGTGGTTAAGGCTCTGGGTTACTGATCAGAAGGTCGGGGGTTCAAGCCCCAACACTGCCAAGATGCCACTGTTGGGCCCTTGAGCAAGGCCCTTGACCCTATCTGCTCCAGGGGTGCTGTATCATGGCTGACCCTGCACTCTAACCCCAGCTTAGCTGGGATATGTGAAAAAAAAGAATTTCACTGTATATGTGCAAATGTGTATGTGTGATAAATAAATATAATTAATTAATTAATTAATTCCTCTTGTAATAAACAAAGAAATAGATATCCTCTGATAGTGAACTTAAAAAAAAACTAGTTAAAAAAAAAAAAAAACACTATTACATACCTAGTGTCTCTAATGACCCAATACACTTTTGGTACTTAAACCATTATAAAAATCTATATTTTTGTTTGCAATTTTGGCATTTTTGTTTTGTTTGTTATAATATTTATAAGAGAGAGATTGAGGAATACTAAAGGGGTGTGGGCACAACACCAAAAAATGGCTGAGGTAAAGGGTGTGGAATGAGGTCCTAGGTCACTAAACACCTGAGGTATGCATTTAAGGATTACCAAGCCGACAACATGTATGGTCATGTAAACGCATTAAGCGGCGTTCCTTTATCAGTGTAAGGTCAAAAGTGGCGCAAGAATAAACTGATCGACACTGGTAGACTTCTGCCAATTACCCTGATTTCGAGTTGCATGTAAACACCTTCAACGCCATTCTTACCAGCTTATCCAATGTATGCAAATGTTGTGTGCATGCCTCTTAACAGATTGACGTCAGAAACGATGAATAACATGATTATTTCAAATGTCATGTAAACGCAGATTTCTTGCATTGTCAGCTGATTTTTGGGAGTAATCAGCGTATTGGTGTGTATGTAAATTATCAATTAGTTGGAAATATTTGGTTCTGCTGCAGCTCTTAAAGGGATAGTTCACCCAAAAATGTAAATTCTCTCATCCTTTACTCACCCATATGCCATCCCAGATGTGTATGACTTTTTTTCTTCTGTAGAACACAAATGAAGATTTTTACAAGAATATCCACACAATGCAAGTCAACAAGGTCCAAAACTTTGAAGCTCCAAAAAACTCCAGTGGTTAAATCCATGTCTTCAGAAGCGATATGATAGGTGTGGGTGAGAAACAGATACATATTTAAGTCCTTTTTTACTGTTAAATCTCCTCCGTGCCCAGTAGGTGACGATATGCACGAAGAATGCAAATTGCCACACAAAAAATTTGTAAGTGAAAGTGGAGATTGATAGTAAAAAAAAAAAAAAGGACTTGAATATTTATTTGTTTCTCACCCACACCTATCATATCGCTTCTGAAGACATGGAGTTAACCACTGGAGTCATAAAGATTACTTTTACGATGCCTTTATATGCTTTTTGGAGCTTCAAATTGTTGATATCCATTCACTTGCATTGTGAAGACGTACAGAGCTGAAATATTCTTCTAAAAATCTTCATTTGTGTTCAGCAGAAAAGAAAGTCATACACATCTGGGATGGCATGAGAGTAAATGATGAGAGAATTTTCATTTTTGGGTGAACAATTCCTTTAAATCTCTGTTCCTCAAACAAAGCTAGTTAAATGGACTACTTTTTTGTCATTTTATTATTTTTGGAGTTTGACAGCCCTTTGTCACTACGATGCTTTCATTATATGGAAAAAAGCAGAGTGAACGTTGTGCATAAGGGGCCGTTCACGCAGAACACGTTTTTCCGTTACCGTCTGCGCTGTTTTCAGTTGTTTTTCTATGGAAACATGCGCTAGATTCTAAAAACGCGGCGCGACGTTCTTCTAGCGGCTAGAAGGACGTCGCGCCGCGTTGAGACTCGCACAGGAGCGCCGTGTTTTCTAGACGCCGTGTCATGTTTAAAAGAACGTACACTTTTAAAAATGCGTCTCAAGACACGTGCGTTCTGTTCTGTTTGTTGCGCTGCGTCTTTCTTTTTAGCGCATAAACGCATTCGGCCCCCTTTTGTGTTCCACGACAAAAGGTCAGTCGGATTTGGGAATGAGCGTAAATAAACGATGACAGGATTTTCATTTTTTTTTTTAGGATTTTCAGTTTGCTCTAAGCAGGATGCCTACATACTTACTGGTTTTAACTGATAATAAACTATAATGCCAGACATGTGTGGAAGGAGGCTTTTCTCATCATGCAATGTACATATTTAGAAGAGTCGGCGAAAACTGGCTGCGGCTATACAAACATTTGCTTGGATTTCATTACCTCCAGCAGTTTTTGAAAACTATCAAAAATGAAGAGGATATGTTTTTATTATTATTAATAATTGGCACTCAGATTGGCCGCGTTGCTCTACCATTTTTCCTAACGGTATCAACATCCGGCCAGGGAATCATTCTTTGAAGACGCCTGTGCAGACTCTGGAAACGCGAATTACCATGATAATATGTTTACACTAAAAAGAAAAATAATACTTCAAAATGAGCGTAACTTACCTTTAATAAAACAATGATTTCTTGCTCGTTTGAGGCAGGCGCTCTGCACTCTCTGGTCGCTGTGGAGCGTTCGGCGCAACCGCAAAGCAGACCGACGGGAAACAAACTTCAGTGTGACCTCATTCCCGCTCTCAGGACCCCATCAAGCTTACGTTCACGCAGACCACAATATTACGGGAAAGGTTTTTACTTCTTTTCATTGAGGGTACATGTTCTGACAAACCCAATTGTCCACCGTGACAAAGAAGTAATTGGAACAATAATGTGTCTGCTGTGTGATATGTAAGAAATCGTGTGTAGAACTATTGTTGTGCTTTTCGTGTTGAACATAGTCTTCTAAAATACCTCTCATGTCTTTTCTTTCTGAGAACCTATCAGTTCTTTGTCCTTCTGAGTTTAATGCTTTGCAAAAACCGCTACGCAGGACAAAATTTTACTTGGTGCCCTCTCCCTTCCCCCAGCCCAATAAATAGGTTATACCATAGAGTCATAGACAATGAGGACCTTTGTCTTTTGACACATTGTATCTTTCTTTACACCTTTATTTTCACCTCGCTTCTAAATTCCTGCAAACATTTCCTATGATAGGCTTTCTCTTTGCAACAGTCACAATCCACACAAAAGGGCACCCATGAAACCAAGATACACACAAACATTGATTGGCTTAATTAGTCAATACACACTGACTTAAATAACACAAGTTATTGTCTGACTGTTACAGGATCAATACAGGACCCAAAAACAACAGAGCACAGTATCACACAACTATCATTTATTCACAAGTTTACATTTTGAAGAAATCTCTGGCTCATTGGTAACAGATTTATTTCCACAGCAGATTCCTACAAGCAGAAAAGAACATGTTAAAACATTATTTCACATTTTTTTAAATTCAAAGATTGCACATATATTTGTCAGGACACGAAAAGAATCAAACTTCATAACTATTCATACATTACAAGCTTCAAAATATAAAGATAACGACATGGTCAAAAGACTGTCTAGTACCGACCGACCCCCTTCGTTCTTCTTATTCTTCATAATCAGAAAAGTTCAAGTTTATTCACGTATGCTTTACATATGAAATTGACAACAGTCACGTGTTCCAAAGTGATGTAAAATTATCTCATAAAAATTGCAGTAAATTAGACCTAATAATATGAACTAAATGACATTATACAGTAAAAAAAAAAAAAAAAATGCATATCTTAATATATATAAAAAAATACTCATTAAGAAAAATATTCAGAACATCTTATTTAGGGCTCTAATAAATATGATAAATTCATAAAGTAATAGACCTATGCTAATGAAGTGAAGAGATGAAATCTTATAGCATATGAACTCTAACCTTTGCTCTCCTTCGAAGGTAATCCCTGCGATTGTGTAGCATCTTAGTACATCGAACGATCACCTCCGTCTCCTTTCCATACAAATGTGGCAGTGCAGAAATGATCTGTGCAATGACAAAGCACAACATTTTTTTAATTATTCTAAAGCGTGCCTTCATCTTCATTAATTTCAGTTAATATAAGCTTCAATTCTAAATTCTAAAAAATTACCAGTTACTAGAAAATGGATCAGTTAAAGGGATAGTTCACCAAAAATGAAAATTCTCTCATCATTTAATCACCCTCATGCCATCTCAAATGTGTATGACTTCCTTTCTTCTGCTGAACACAAACGAAGATTTTTTTAGAAGAATATCTCAGATCTGTAGGTCCATACAATGCAAGTGAATGGTGACTAGGCCTTTGAAGCTCCAAAAAGGAGATAAAGTGAGCATAAAAGTAATCCATACGACTCCAGTGGTTAAATCAATGTCCTCTGAAGCGATCCAGTTGGTTTTGTGTGAGAACAGACCAAAATATACCTCCTTTTTCACTGTACATCTTGTCATTGCAGTCTCTAGGCACGATCATGATTACAAGCTCGATTACACTTCCAAGTGCTTGACACATGCGCAGCGCGCTAGATGGCGCTATAGGAAGTGTAATCGAGCTTGAAATCATGAACGCTAAGGAGACTGCTGATGTCAAGATTTACAGTGAAAAAGGAGTCCTATTTTGGTCTGTTTTCACCCAAAACCAACTGAATCACTTCAGAAGACATGGATTTAATCACTAGAGTCGTATGGATTCATTTCATGCCACTTTATCTCCTTATTGGAGCTTCAAATGCCTGATCACCATCCATTGTACGGACCTACAGAGCTAAGATGTTCTTCTAAAAATCTTTGTTTGTGTTCTGCAGAATAAAGAAAGTCATACACATCTGGGACGGCATGAGGGTGAGTAAATGATGAGAGAATTTTCATTTTTGGTTGAACTATCCCTTTAATCAAATGACCAAGTGAAGAGGATCTAACCTTTGCTGTAATTGGGCCCCACTCTATATTCCTGCTATAGCATGCCCTCTGCCAAACCTGAAACTGTGTCAGGATCTCCCTGGCCACTACCTGTGTAAAAAACAAATTAAACAGGTGGTTTAAATAATGTTCAAAAGGCCAAAATTAATTTGCAATCATTTTGCTTTATTGCTTACGCTGAATGTTCTCCGCCTGTTTATGGGGTGCAGTTTTCCTTGTTCTGTGGAGGGACATTCTGCAAACCTTCGGCCAATCTACAACATACACAACACCAAATTAGTAAAACAGAGTTATATTGTTTGGTTTATATTATAATTTAGCATTTATCATGCTTCTATAATATTCTTTTCATAATTAAAAAAAAATAAAAATTTATATATATATGTATTTTTTTTTTGTTTTTTTTTTTTTTTTGGAGAATGACTGCTTTGTATTAAAATATATTGTTTACTAGATGAATAGTGCAATGCTAACTTTGTTTAATGTGTATATGGGTTATGTTATTGTTTATTTTCAGAAAAGACATTAAGTCAGTTCTGCAATAACACAGTTGAGACAATGATAATTCTTTCAAATAGGGAGTGCAGAAAGTTTGTCAGTAAACCTTTCAGAAATACAGTATCTGTTGTCTTGGTTCAGTTTCACCTCTGTGAATTCTTGTCCCATTAAAGTCAAAATAATCAATACAAAATATCTAAACACACTACAATTACTGTATAAAATTAAAAGTCTCTAAAGCCTAATTAAAAAAAATATATATAACGCATTGTACTAAGATGCACTGCTTTTGTCAGAAAAAGCTTTCAAATCCATTATATTATGTCTTTTATGCTGGGGATCATTTGAATCTTATGTGCCTTTTCTTAATATTTTGGTCAGAAATATTGGTTAAAAAATATATATTTCCACCAAATAGTAAATAGTCATTTGTAAAGACTTGGGCCTCCATGAACCCATCATTTGGCAGGTTATGTATACATGAAAGAAATGTATAATCACTGTTAATGTTACTTTACCTAGAGAAGTTGTCTGATAACGATCACTCCAAGACAAAAATCAAGACATAATACTGAAGTACCTTGGAAATAAGGCTAAGGAGCAGCAGTTATGTCTTGCAATGTTCTTTAATCCACAAATCAGTAGTAGAATTATCTTTCATAAGAAGAAAAAAAAAAAAAAAGACAAAAGAAAAATGACTGAAATGGATGAAATGTAGTGTTTTGGAATGGATTTCGATGGAATGTAACATGTTTGTCTGCAGTTGTTGCTGTTCAGGAAGGTAAATCTGAAAGTTTGTTTCTCTTTCCCAACAGTAGACTTTGATTGTTGGATCAATAGAGACTTATTTGAATTCACAATTTAGTTTATTTTTATTGATTACATTTAGAATGTCAGAGCTCCGTTTTAGTGAAATTATCCTTAAATGTACTTCAGCAAATAGGACATACCCAATTGCTTGAAGACATACAAAACATTATATAAACTATGCAAATCATTTTACATTGATAATACAACAGCAAAACAATTCCTGTTGAAGTAATTCAATGATTACCGTTTCTAAATAGAGCATAACAGTGTTCGTCTAGTCGACCTGGTTATGTATGTATTTTTCCCATTCATATTTTCCATAGGGATTTCATAAAATCCTTCTAAGACATGAACCAATCCAACCAGCTTCGAGGTGAATCACATCATTACAAACTTTGATTTGAAGCAACAACAACAACAAAAAAAATTATTTGAAAATCTGACAAAAAGAATGTGTACATAGTTACGGTAGAGGTTTAAAAACTATAGAAAAATATAAAAGTACTGACTTGAAGTTGTTGATTATAAGTATAAAAAGAATGCATTTTATGTTTATTGCAAAATATTTAGTTAAGAAGTTTGTTATTAACAGTGCGTCATGGGATTGGGCGGTACTGAGCTCTTTCGCCACATTTTGTTGGTCGCGATTCTTTGATTGGTGGGTCTTTCACTTCTGGATCATTGACAGTGTAGTTCTTTATCAGAAAATGCGCTGCTGAAGTTGAAATAAGGCAGACGTACGACTTCAACAGAAGCATATAAACATCATGTAACAACCTCGGAGCTCAAGGTCGGTCTGTCTTTAAAGGTTAATAAGTTATCATTAAAAATCAATTCCTCTATGGAAAAATGAGTGGGACATTTACTTCTGGAACTGGCAATGTTGTGCTCTACAGGTCAGAGGTCTTGAGACTATAAGGAACCTACAGAGCCCCTTAGAGGACAGGGCGGGAATTTGTTTTTTGAAATAGTTTTACGTGCACTCGAAATAGTTTGCGTTGCCTCACAATAAGTTTTGCATTCCCTCACAATAGATTTACCATGGTTTTACTACAGTAACCATATTTTAATACAGTGATAATACAGGAAAACAAAAACTATGTTAATAAAAATCATAATTTTGTGATTATGGTTTTACTATACAAATACCATATTTTAACTATGGTTTTACAATAGTAATATTGTAGTAACCATGACTGTTGTAGGCTAATCATGTTTTGTTTTTATGACGGAAACCATGGTTTTACTATAGTAATATTATTGTATTAACTATGAAAAGTAAGTTAAGTAACCATGTTTTTTTTTGGCGGAAACCAAGGTTTTAATACAATATAGTGTATCCATATAGTAACCATGGTTTTACTAAATTAATTATAGTATTTCTTGTGGTTACTATGGTTTTATGACAAATAATTTACAGTAAAACCATAATAACCATAAAATTATGATTTTTATTTCCATAGTTTTCATTTTCCTGTATTATTATTATGGTTTTACTACAAATATCAAGGTTAAAATATGGTTACTATAGTAAAACCATGGTAAATTTATTGCAAGGGCACGCAAAACTTATAGCAAGGGAACACAAAACTATTTCAGAAAAAAAAAAAGTTGTAGATATTGAAGTAGCAAACTTGGGGGGAAAAAAATTATTTTCATTATATATTTATTTACTAATATTATTTCATGCATATGGATTTGTCCAGGTGCTTTACAGGTGTTTAGGTGTCTTTAAGGGTTCAATGTTTGCAAAAGGGTTGTAAAGGTCCTCATGTTCTATCTGATGCTTTTGTGCCTGGTTGCAACTGGATGTTGGCTGCCCGAGAGCTCTCACCACCCTTAGCTCTAAATGTGTGTATCCAGGTATGGGATTTGGCTAAAATACAGATAGCAAAAGGGAGTTTCCATTTTCAAGGATTAAACATGTGTAGAGACTAGGGATATTTTAATATACCCCAACAGAGCAGACCATTGATAATATGTAAACATTAGACCAATTCAGAATCAGTTAAATTAGGATTTTAAGTGAAAACAGAGCATAAATGCTGAGTTTCTTAAGTTGAAAAGTAGATAGATTTATTTCCCTCCTCTTCCATGGATTTTCATTAAATGAGCCTTCATTTGCCTGGGACCCAGAAAGCTCTTTCCACACTGAGAGCAACTATAAGTCTTCCCTGCGTGGCTGTGCCTTCTGAGATGAACTCGCAAGTTGGTGGCTCGATTGAACCTCATCCCGCATTGATTACAGCTGAAGAGCTTCTCCCGTGTGTGGATGTTCTGATGCTGCTTAAAGTTGCTCAGCCGAGCGAAGGCCTTGCCGCAATGTGGACAGACGTGCGGTCTCTCCCCTGAGTGGTGTTGCTGGTGAACCTTGAGTTCAAAGTTGTATGCAAACGTCTGATCGCACTGGGTACAACTCAGAGGTTTCTTGCCTTTGTGGATCAGCATATGTGCCCTGAGGTCACATGCTCTCACATAAGTTCTTCCACACTGGGTGCAACGGTGGTGTCTTCCTACATAGATTTGTTCATGCTTTGCGTGGCTTATTATTTTCTCGCCTGGACAAACTTCATCATGAGAACAGGGGATGGAAATTTCTGAACCACAAGTTGGTCTGTTTTCTTGTTGGACAAGTGAATTTGACCTCCCTGGTAAGCTGGATAGCACCAGCTCTGTTGTGCTTAATTGACTATGCTGTGCCCTAATACCTTGATGTATCAATGTGTTCACTGAATAAGTTGTGAAATATGAGGTGGCGTCTGGAATTTCGAGAGAGTTTAGACTTGGAAAGCTTTCTACCTGTATCTCCTCCTGATCACTAGACCCTCTGAGCTCTCCGTGACTCGGATCAGCCATTTCGGCATGGCAACCATCATCTCTATCGCTATCCCACACTGGAACCATCTCTTCCTCATCCTTGACAGGTAGAAGATCCAGCTCTGTCTCTGATTTTACTCTACTGTTTGGTGAAGACGGTGCCAAATCATTACGCCCATCCTCAGCTAAAGGACTTTGTAACAGTTTTGAGTGATTTAAGTCCATTTCCTTATCAAGAGTGAAGTCCTTTTCAGATTCATCTATGTCAATCACTCTAGGTTTAAAGTCACAAGTGGACTCGCTATGAACTGCTGCATTGCCTAGAAGTCTCTGTAGAACATCCTGAGGAATCTGTGCATTGGAGTTGGTGTGAGCTGCGGTGATCTCATTAGCACTCTGTTTGTGTACATCACGCTTCTCTTTTGAATGTGAGTGTGTTGCCTTGTCTATGTTAGGCTCCAACTGCTGTCTTGTACTCCACACCTTTTCAGTCAATGGAGGCCCTGTGGTAGACTGATCTCTCATGTTTAGGCCTAAACAAAGGGGGAACCAAAAGAGAAATAACAACGTAATTAAAAAAAAAAAATAGTGTTTTTTTTTTTTAAATACATCAAGCCAATATTCACTGCTTATACAAAGTAATTTAAAGGAATAGTTCGCCCAAAACTGAAAATACTGTCATGATTTGCTCACTTTTATGCCGTTCCAAACCCATCAACTGTTATTTTTGCCGTAGAACACAAAAGGAGAATGAAAGAATTTAAAAAAACTTCTTTGTCTTTTCGTTCAGTGACCTTGCCTGTCTAACTCCAAAAATTACCGAAAGAATAGGCACCATAAAAGTAGGGCTGGACAATATGACGATATACTGTATATCGTGGTGACGATATAAAGTGTCAATTGATTGAGATTTTGCTATATCGTGTATATAGCGATATATGTAAATATTCCTGTGTGTGGCGTGTGCGTATCTATCAGTGGACAGGGCTTCACGTGAGACTGAGAGAATTGAAGAGACATGGACAGGGTTTTTCTGGCATTTAAAATTTTTAAGAAATTCAGCAAATTCAATGACACTCATCTTGCGTTTGGCGCCTTCATTAACGCTAAATTTGCTTCTCATCTGACATGCGCAACTGTGTTTCACATGGTTTCGCACGCAATCTCTGGTGAGTCCAGCAGGCTTCAAGATATTTGTGCACCAGAGACAGGAGTGCGCAGAGCAGGATCACTCGCGCTACTCAAATCTGCGAGGAAGACCACAAAACTTACGTGACCCATTAAATTCTAAATTAGTTTTTTTTTTTTTTTTTTTTTTTTTTACCTTAAAGCGCTATGGCAGGGCTCCAGATTGCGACTAAAATGGTCGCAAATGCAACCAAAAATAATCAATTGCGACAATAATTTAAAATCTAGTCGCCATTGGTGACAGTCGGGTTGTGTGCATTCATATGTAGTTTCGTCAGATATTATCTTGTGAGTTATTGAATACATCTTTAGAGCGTGCCCCAGTGTGTCTCGTGCCACTTTTCACCCGTTCTGTTGTGATGAGCTCGCTGCACGCAACAACAAACCCAGCGCGAGAGAGTCATGAACAAATGACTCTTTTGAACCGCGTCTTTTTCACGAATCACCCAAAAAAAACTGAAGGTTTAAACTCTTGAGCTCAGGTTAGCAGTTCGATTCAGAGTCACTTTCTCACCAAATCAGCCATAGTGTCAGTGAGTTCACAACTAGGAGCACAGCCATTTCAAAATATTAGACAATATTAGGCAGGTGGTTTTAATGTTGTGGTATATGAGATCCAATTTTGACACAGGACAATTGAGGGACTTGTACACAACTATTACACACAGTGTAAAAATTAATTGATGCTCACACACTACTATATGCATACTATCATTTATGTAAATATCTGCTTATGTAGATTCTGAAGGGCAGTACTAAATAAAAAAAGTTTTCTCTCTTATATTTGTATAAATTATGAAATGGGTGTGAACATTTATGAGACAAAAGAGGAATCCAAACTTATCTTCTGAACTACTGTATATACTTTAATACTGTATATTAAACCTCATATTAATGGGTTATTATCAGCAGTTTTCCTTTTCTTCGGCTTTGTATCTTGTTTCTGAACAGCAATCTAAATCGAGCAATTCTGTGATTTGGCGACTAAAAACAGCCATTTGGCTCCTTAATGTTTCGGTTTAGGAGCCAATGGCTCTGAAGTTATTTTTTTAGTCTGGAGCCCTGTATGGAGGAAACCAAACATCTCAAATGGCTAGACAGCCCGACATTCTAACCAACACTGACTTCTCAACATTTTGCCCACTGCAACCCACTTTTTTTTTAATGCTACCCAATCATGACCCATCGGGAGGGTGGGGCGGAATAAATGAATAGGTACTTAATTAATCTAGTTATGTTTATATGCTTATAATATAGCAGCCTAATATCTATAGCCCAATATTTGTAGCTTTGGTGCTGTTGGCTGAAGTTTTAGACGGTCCCTTACCACACCCTCCACAGTTTTAGCACGTTTTAGCACAATGTGTGGACTTTCCAGATGGCCCCTTACCTACCATAGGCACAATTTCCAATGAAAATCAAGGTTAAATTAATGAACCACAACGTTTTTGTGGTCAGCTTAAATATGGAACAAATTGCGTCCCGTGTTGATTCGATACGGGACGCATCATTTCATCTTTAAATATGGGACGATCCCGTATTTTACGGGATGGGTGGCAACCCTATGTAGGACTACCACTCTTAAATGTTGATGTCCAGAGACTGGATTGCATTCATACTTGCACGGTAATGCATGGAGCTAGCTTACGCAAAGCTACGTAAAGAGACCTTGTCCAAAAAGAATGATTCGTAGCATTGATGGATTATTGTGATTGGACAGCTAATAATTAACGTCAGAGAAATGCAGCCTCTTACTTACGGACGTTTTACATAAACCTGAACATGATTCGACAATAGAGGTCATTGTTGCACCAAACACTGCAAATGTACAGATCTATTCTTCTAATTGGTCATTTGTACTCATGACAGAAAAGATCTCGTGACCCAGCAGACACAGAGTGGGTCAGAAATCCTGCTTTAAACCAGAAATAATTTATTATATTGAACAAAATGGCTATAGTGGCACTCCCAGAGACTACAACTTCCATTTTATGCCAATTTCCCAAGAAGCAATGAGATGGGAACACTGCTTTATTCGCAAATAGTCATTTTTTTCTTCCAAGTTACGAATTTCATAGAGCATTTGGCATTTATGAAGAGCGTTTGGCTTTAGGGCAAGATTAGCAGTGAATTCTGACTTAAATTTCTTTCCTCAAACAAAGCTATCGCAAGTCAAATATAGCATGGGTCGCACTGACTACTTTTACAAACCTGTCTTGTATGGAGAAGACTTGATTCTTCAAAATATCTCAGTTGGGAACGACATGAGGTTGAATAATGACACCATTTTTATTTTTTGGTGAACTTTTTGTGCAAGAAGAAATCTACTGAAAAAAGATATTGGAAGGAAACATAATTTGTTTTTGATTCTACAATGGTGTCCTGCTATGGTCCCGTTTTAAGTCCTATGTGTTTTAACTCACCTCGAACTGTCTCTACCTGTTGGCTCTCGTCTCTGCCGTTGGAATCTCCTGTTCGGCCACAGTCTGTGCACTGCAACTTCTTCCCCCGTTCCCATTCTCTCTCCCTCAGTTTACTTTCAGACAACTGCAGCTTTCGTCTCAAGAGTTCCACCTCCTGTTTACAACGACCCACTTCCTCGAGGAAGCTGTCCTCCACCAGCCTGGTTATCTCAAACATGGCGGATTTGAGGATGGTCTCCATGACAACGGAGAGCTGAGACTGGAATGTGAGGAAGAAGCCTTCTGACATTGTCCTGTCACCTTGAGGGCACTTTTGATTATGTGATGCTATGAAGATTTTGTCTGAATTATTTTGACTCGGATGAAAACCACCACCCTGAAAAAGAAACAGATGGCATTAGGGCCATTACACATTAATAACACATTCATTACAATGAAAATCAATCAATAATATCCAGGGCTTCACAGAAAGCAAGCAGTTTTAATGCTCATGTATCACGTGCCCCAATGTAAATATTCAGAGGACATGATTTCTGTCACCAGGTGGGCGTTTCGTTTCGGTTAATGTTGTTGTTGTTTGTATAGCCACGTGCACGATACAGCATAGTCTCATTATTACTACAGCATTACAAACACTCGTACTTGAATGTTTATTGACTCGGTTCACTAATATAGATAGCAAACTCGCTAGCCACCTCTCTTCAGGCCTGTTTATGTAAAAGAAACAAAATGGACAATGACACGATTCACAATATTTAGACTGTAAATACCTTTTTGAAAACGATCCTCGTGCAGCGGAATTCTCAAAGCTCTTGCGCTGAATTATCTGAATATAGATGTTATTGATACAGTAATATGATGATTGAAGTGTACAGCGTCGTCTTCGCCGGATGTAGGAAATTTTGGTCGTATGCTGTCTTAGTGCCCCGCAGTGGAGTGGAGGATGTCATATCATACGAGAGAATCGCATGTCGTTCTTTTGCTGAGCACAAACAAAGATTTTTAGAAGAATATTTCAGCTCTGTAGGTCCTCAATGTGAATGGGTACCAATATTTGTAAGCTCCAAAAAGCACATAAAGGCAGCATTAAAGTAATCCATAAGACTCCAGTGGTTAAATCCATGTCTTTAGAAGCGATATGATGGTGTGGGTGAGAAACAAATCAATATTTAAGTCTTTTTTTTACTATATTTTCTCCCAGAAGATGGCGATATGCACAAAGAATGTGAATCGCCAAAAACAAAAGATGAAGAATGTGGAAGTGAAAGTGAAAGAAGAGATATATAGTTTAAAAGAGACTTAAATATTGATGTTTCTCACCCACACTTATCATATCGATTCAGAAGACATGCATTAAACCACTGCCTTTATGTGCTTTTTGGAGCTTCAAAATTTTGGTCATCATTCACTTGCATTGTACAGTGCATCCGGAAAGTATTCACATCCACATTTTGTTATGTTACAGCCTTATTCCAAGATGGATTAAATTCATTATTTTCCTCACAATTCTACAAACAATACCCCATAATGACAACGTGAAAGAAGTTTGTTTGAAATCTTTGCAAATATATATAAAAAAAATAAATAAATAAAAAAAAAATCACATGTACATAAGTATTCACAGCCTTTTCCATGACACTCAAAATTGAGCTCAGGTGCATCCTGTTTCCACTGATCATACTTGAGATGTTTCTGCAACTTGATTGGAGTCCACCTGTGGTAAATTCAGTTGATTGGACATGATTTGGAAAGGCACACACCTGTCTATATAAGGTCCCACAGTTAACAGTGCATGTCAGAACACAAACCAAGCCATGAAGTCCAAGGAATTGTCTGTAGACCTCCGAGACAGGGTTGTATCGAGGCACAGATCTGGGGAAGGGTACAGAAAAATGTCTGCAGCATTGAAGGTTCCAATGAGCACAGTGGCCTCCATCATCCGTAAATGGAAGAAGTTTGGAACCACCAGGACTCTTCCTAGAGCTGGCCGCCTGGCCAAACTGAGCGATCGGGGGAGAAGGGCCTTAGTCAGGGAGGTGACCAAGAACCCGATGGTCACTCTGACAGAGCTCCAGCATTTCTCTGTGGAGAGAGGTGAACCTTCCAGAAGAACAACCATCTCTGCAGCACTCCACCAATCAGGCCTGTATGGTAGAGTGGCCAGACGGAAGCCACTCCTCAGTAAAAGGCACATGACAGCCCGCCTGGAGTTTGCCAAAAGGCACCTGAAGGACTCTCAGACCATGAGAAACAAAGATTGAACTCTTTGGCCTGAATGGCAAGCGTCATGTCTGGAGGAAACCAGGCACCGCTCATCACCTGGCCAATACCATCCCTACAGTGAAACATGGTGGTGGCAGCATCATGCTGTGGGGATGTTTTTCAGTGGCAGGAACTGGGAGACTAGTCAGGATCGAGGGAAAGATTAATGCAGCAATGTACAGAGACATCCTTGATGAAAACCTGCTCCAGAGCGCTCTGGACCTCAGACTGGGGCGAAGGTTCATCTTCCAACAGGACAACTACCCTAAGCACACAGCCAAGATAACAAAGGAGTGGCTACGGGACAACTCTGTGAATGTCCTTGAGTGGCCCAGCCAGAGCCCAGACTTGAACCTGACTGAACATCTCTGGAGAGATCTGAAAATGGCTGTGCACCGACGCTCCTCATCCAACCTGATGGAGCTTGAGAGGTCCTGCAAACAAGAATGGGAGAAACTGCCCAAAAATAGGTGTGCCAAGCTTGTAGCATCATACTCAAAAAGACTTGAGGCTGTAGTTGGTGCCAAAGGTGCTTCAACAAAGTATTGAGCAAAGGCTGTGAATACTTATGTACATGTGTGGTTTGTTTTTGTTTTTTGTTTTTTATTTGTAATAAATTTGCAAAGATTTCAAACAATCTTCTTTCACGTTGTCATTCTGGGGTATTGTTTGTAGAATTTTGAGGAAAATAATGAATTTAATCCATTTTGGAACAAGGCTATAATATAACAAAATGTGGAAAAAGTGAAGTGCTGAGAATACTTTCCGGATGCACTGTATGGACCTACAGAGCTGAGATATTATTCTAAAAATCTTTGTGTTCAGCAGAAGAGAAAAAAAAGTCACACCTGGGTTGGCATGAGGGCGTGTAAATGACAAGAGAATTAAAATTTTTGCATGAACTATCCCTTTAAAATGAACTGTTAAAAACCTGCGCCCTCTTCAATACGTTGCGCTGCATCTAGTATTTTTAGTGCAAGGATGTGTTCAGTCTGAATGGTCCTTCAAAAAGAACTTCAACTGTTAAAATAGCATCTCGAGACACTTGCGTTCATGGCGCTGCGTCTAGTTTTTTACATTTGGTGTGAACGGCCCTTAAGCCACAATTAAAATTGCATTAGATTAAAAAAAAAAATCATACTAAGGGGGAAACTTTTGAAACATGAACAAAAAGATGTTTCTAAAGGTTTTAAATTACAAACCAGATATAGATGTTAAAAAATAAACTGTCCAGAGTTCATGCACTCAATAAAAAAGCAAATTTATCATAATAAAATTCCATGAAATTGAAATGTGTAATTTTTAACAAAATTAAATTGAAATGATACATACATACATACATATATATATACATATATATATATATATATATATATATATATATGATTTTTTATTACAGATTACTCAATTAAATTTGATTGAATTTTGAAATAGAACAATTCTATATAAAACAATAGTGAATTTAAAATTAAAATTTAATGTCTAATGTTAAAATGTATGTTTTCTAATTTAATGCAGCCCCCTTAAATTCTTTAACCAGTTCATGAATAATTTGTTTGATTTTATATTATTTATTTGAAAGAATTAAAAGAACAATTTCATGTCTCTCATATTTTTCATCTTGTCGAGGTTGATAAGGGTTTTAGAAAGTAATTAGTAATAAGTAATGCAATAACTTTTCAGACAGAGTAATTAGTAATCTAATTACACTGTAGATGTAATTAGTAGTTAGTAATTAATTACTTTTTTTTAGAGTAACTTACCCAATACTGATTACAGCACCTTTAATCTCCAGAATAAATTACACCATCTCTCTGTTCCCATGTCTATCTGTCAGTGGATTACCAGCTTTCTGACAGTCAGGCAGCAGCTTGTGAGACAGGGGAAACTCACTTCCAGCACCTGTACAATCAGCACTGGTGCTCCCCAGGGATGTGTGCTCTCCCCACTACTCTTCTCCCTCTACACCAATGACTGCATCGCCAAGGACCCCTCCTGAAGTTTGCATACGACACCACTGTCATCGGCCTCATCCGAGATGACGATGAGTCTGCATACAGAAGGGAGGTTGAACAGCTGGCTGTCTGGTGCAGTCAAAACAACCTTCAGCTGAACACGCTCAAAACGGTGGAGATGATTGTGGACTTTAGGAGGAACACCCCAACACTGACCCCCCTCACCATTCTAAACAGCACTGTGGCAGCAGCGGAGTCATTCAGGTTCCTGGGCACTACCATCTCACAGGACCTGAAGTGGGAGACACACATTGACTCCATTGTGAAAAAGGCCCAGCAGAGGTTGTACTTCCTTCACCAGCTGAGGAAGTTCAACCTGCCACAGGCACTGCTGATACAGTTCTACTCAGCAGTCACTGAGTCTACCCTCTGCACTTCAGTAACTGTCTGGTTTGGTTCAGCTATGAAATCAGACATTAGAAGACTAAAAAAGGACAATTCGGACTGCTGAGAGGATTATTGGTTGCCCCCCCAAGAACTATACACTTCCAGAGAGAGGAAAAAGGCTGGAAAAATCACTCTGGACCCCATTCACCCTGCCCACTACCTTTTTGAACTGTTGCCTTCTGGCCGACGCTTCAGAGCTCTGAGCACCAGAACCGTCAGGCACAGGAACAGTTTTTTTCCTCAGGCTATCCATCTCATGAACAGTTAAAACTGCCCCATTGAGCAATAATTATGTGCAATTCACAGCTTAGTCTTTTTATATTATCCAATACATCCAACCTCTTCTGCCATTTCATTCCTCTGGAAAAAAATAAAAATAAATGTACACTGTACCTAACAGATCTGTATTTGCACTGTACATAACAGATAACAGATTTGTATTAGATTGCACTACGTATGTGTCTGTGTGTGTACGTATGTGTATAACTATTTTTTTATTATTATTATTGTCTGTCTTGCTGCTGTTTTTGTATTGTTGTACACTGGAAGCTCCTGTCACCAAGACAAATTCCTTGTATGTGTAAGCATACTTGGCAATAAAGCTGATTCTGATTCTTTAACAGTACATCCTTGAGTTGATGTGTTTTATTGATCAAAACTTGAAAAAAGTCCCATGTGAAGTGAGACAAACTACCAAACCCCATAAGCATGGATAAATTCCAAAACATTTGTGAATCCATCTAATTCATATTTTCATATTATGTATAAATAAATTACAATTTTATGTATACATCATGGTAGTATTTAGTTTTTGTTTCCAGACAGGATTATTTTTATTTCACAATACAGTAATGAGAACTCTGGGGGGAAATGTGCTTAACTGGCATGAAAATAATGTCATGATGCAATCAATCTTAATAGTCCTAAAAATAGGCTTCATTTAGTCAAATAATATAACAGGTCAAATATAAATTCTTAAAGCAGGAAAAGTGTTCTGCTTTGATTTTTTCCTAGATATCATAATATGATTGGTAATTGCCCCTGAGTGATCTAGTCATTTGTCTTCCACTGCAAATGAAAATTAGCACAACTTCAAATCTGCTGCACGATATTAAATGTAATTCAGCAAGTCAGCAAAACAAAGAACCTCCACAAATATCTCCTGTGTATAACACAGATAAATGAAGGACATATTCCTTCACTTCTTGTCATATATTGGAGTGTGTGAAATCAGAGTGAATTCTCTGATGCCTTTTCAAGTTGCATTTCTGGGTAAACCTTTTACCACAGTCTGTGCAGATATAAGGTCTCTCACCCGTGTGGACCCTGCGGTGAGCTTTCAAGTTACTCAGTTTTGTGAAGCTTCTGCCACAGATTGTACAGCAGAACTGCCTCTCTCCTGTGTGGATCTGTTGGTGAGCTCTGAGGTGGCAAAGATGAGAAAAGCCTTTTCCACACTGGTTGCAATTGTGTGTTGTCCTCACTGAATGGTGTCGCGTGTCGCCCTGAACCCTCATATTGACCACCTGTGGGAGACTCCTTCCTTGGTGTACGGTGCTGAAACTTCTTTCACCTGTACCGGCTCCCTCAGGGTACTGACGGACTTGAGATGGTTTTGGAGCGGGAATGCCTTTGCAGATGGAATGTACCATGTTTACATTATTGGCACCTTGATCTGAAACAACCGCATTGGTATGTAGAACAACTTTTGTGTTCTTCCTAACTGAATGCTGCATGGTTTGTGGTGCAAGGCCCTGAACATTGATAGCAGGCGCAGGATATGGAGCTCGCTCCTCAACTTGAGGTCTAGCAGTGACGGGATCTCCAGGCTGAAGTTCCAACCGTGTCTTTTTAGCACTGTTGTGAGCAGAAACCATTGGATGCCTAATCCTGTCAATGTCTTCCCAGTCTGTTGGAAGCATCACTACAACTTCTTGTTTAATGGGTCCTGAGTCTAGGCTGCCAACTTGCGGTCTCAAATCCTGAGACTGAGAAGATGATGAAGTCCTGACTGGTTCTGGCTGAGGAGGAGGGTCTGTTTTAGAACTAAACCATTTTGGTTGGTTCCTGTGTAACACGTCATCCTCATTCCCAGGCTTCTCAATGCAAGGTGTGCCACCACATGGTTTGTCCATTAGTGTCCTGTGGTCAGAGTCAGTATCACCCAGCCCAATGGTTTCTTCCAACAGGCTCTGAGAATCCTTTTGTTTGTGTATTTGAGAACACATTACTAGGCAAGCTTGATTATCTCTAGCCATGGTGGCCTCCTCTTTAACATCTCCTACATTCTTAAGTCCATCCACTTGAACAGCCTGCCATGGACAGAATATGCACAAATGATAGACCACTCAAAACAAGTTTACCTGAAATTACAGTAACTTTTCAGTTATTAATAAAACAACTCAGCAAATTAAAAAGTATTAGGAAGTATTTGGACTCTTAAGCCACACTTAAAATGAATGAATTTCATTGCATAGATAACAAAATATCAAACCAAGTGGCATCTGGACACAATACGATGCTAGACCTTTTCTCAAAAGTAACGTTTTCTAAGCCATGTCTGAAAATAATTTTAACTAACTAAAAGTGGACTGCTACTATCTTAAAAATAAATGTAATATTTGTTTTTAATTTAATATTTTGTAATCTAATGCAGGGTTTTGATGCCTAGGGCCCAAATATGATAATCCCCTTGCGAGGGACCCCCGTTCCTAAAATATATATATTTTCTAATAATTCATTTGAAAAACATATATAAAAATACTTTATTTGTATTAAGTTTATAGGTTTTTTTTTACCTTACCATCTTATTTTTACTATTTCACTATTATTATTTTTTTATTTAAACTTAATGGAATATATTTGTATAGCACTTTCACAATAAATATTATTCCAAAGCAGCTTTAATTAGAATATGGCCTGACAACCCCCAGTGAGCAAGCTTAAGGTGACAGCTAAAGGTTCCAGAATTTTTTTTTATCACAGACCTATATGCAGATTATTATTATTTTTTGTTAAAAACTAGGGCTGTCGATAGAATAAAATTTTAGATTTATCTCATGATTTACAACAGTCTTTAGAAAGCAGAACAAAACAGTGATATGTAAAATTCTGTAATATCAAACGTTTTTCTTTTACATTTTTACACTTTTTTTTTCTGCGACTCACTAGGCCCCCCAGACCCCAGTTTGAAAACCACTGATCTAATGCAATGACATTCATACATTGTGTGTCTTAAAGGGATAGTTCACCTTCAGATGTGTATGACCTTCTTTCTTCAGCAGAACACAAATGAGCATATTTAGAAGAATATTGCAGCTCTGTAGGTCCTCACAATGCAAGTGAATGGTGACCAAAATGTAAATGCTCAAAAAGCACATAAAGGCAGCATAAAAGTAATCCATAAAACTCCAGTGGTTAAATCTATATCTTAACAAGCGATATGATAGGTGTGGGTGAGAAACTGATCAGTATTTAAAGGTGCTTTTCATGGAAAGGTATGCAAAAAATGTTCCTACTCCCTTAAAAATTGTATTGAAATAAGTGTTCTGAGATATTTCACTGGTCCCTGTGACAGCTGTAGACTTTGTAAACAGCAAACAAAAATGTGTTTGCGGACCACGGACATTGACGGTTTTCCTGTCAATCATTTTGCTCGTCCTCATAGTATTGTACTTGCAGCAAATTATTGAGGCTTACTGCCATTTTTAAGCCATGTTGTTCATAACAGTTGTGAGTTGAGGGAGCTATTTTGCTGCTGTTGTTTTAGCTGCACAATGTCGGTATCAATAAAGCTTATTTGGTATCTTTGGAGTGCGGGTTTTGGAAAGAGGGGGCGTGGCTAATTCAACGGCCCAGTCTAATGGAAGTAGAATGGCTGAAATCGCTTACAGCACCTTTAAGTCTTTTGTTTTTACTATAAATTCTCCTCCCTACCCAGTAGGTGGCGACATACACGAAGAATGCGAATCACCAAAAACAAAAGAAGAATTTGAAAGTGAAAGTGGAGATTTGTAGTAAAAAAGGACTTAAATATTGATCTGTTTCTCACCCACATTTATCGTATCACTTCTGAAGATATGGATTTACCCACCGAACTCGTATGGATTAATTTTATGCTGCCTTTTTGTACCTTCAAAGCTCTGGCCACCATTCACTTGCATTAAATGGACCTTCAAAGCCGAGACATTCTTCTAAAAATCTTCGTTTGTGTTCAGCAGAAGAAAGTCAGTCATCTGGGATGGCATGAGGTTAAATTATGAGAGAATTTTAATTTTTGGGTAAACTATCCCTTTAAGTGTACAAATCCTTCTGGTAAAACAGTAAAACAACATCGGACACACATTTTGCTGAGTTTCTAGGACCGCTGAAGGCTTCTCCTGGTTTGGCATCGTGATTCCCTTGGCACTACACCTCCAACTACTGTCAGAGGCATTCTCCTGCTTTAGAACAAGGGGTTGGCCCAAACCTTTAAAAATAAACAGAGAAAATTGGAACATTCAGCGACGGATCCCGGCCTATAGCAGAGCCTCAAAGATTTTCCACTGCATATCAATCTCTCTGAAAGTTACTGTTTTATACTTACTGCTCTGTGTATCTGGGCCTCTGTTTAGTATTCTCCTCTTGGGCACTGCTGTCCGGCCACAGTCCACACATCGCACCCTCTTGAACCTCTCCCGTTCCCTCAGTTTAGCCTCCGACACGATCAGCCTTCGTCTTAACACCTCCGCCTCGCGTTTCCCGCGATCCATCTGCTCCAAGAAGCTCTCCTCCACTAACCTGGTGATCTCGTACATTGTGGTCTTGAGGACAGTTTCCATTACCGCAGACAACTGGGTCTGGAACGAGAGGACGAGTGTGTCCGTCATCTTGTATCTGATCTCCTCGGTTCTTCTCGAAAATCACGTTCTTATAGAAATGAATTAGATGCTGATTGCATCGAGTGACGACTGACAGTGGTCACTGACATTGATTGATTTCTGATGTCTATTGAGTGCCAAGTCTAGACATTTAACACACTGGAATTGTTGCACTTGACGCTTTATATGGACAATCAATCAAAGCTTGATCATGAAATCGCAGTAGGTTAAACGGTGTTAGCATGTAGCTGATGCTATTTGCTTCACAATATGAGCCGCAATCAGGAATAAATGCACACTAAGCACGCGTAACTCGTCGGATAGTGTCCAGATAACTGTAGTAAATACTATCTATTTTATTTTGTGTGAGCAACAGCATGTTTGACTAAAGAATCATTCAGCCTGTCAAGACTGAGCGCTTCAGACAGACAATAATTTTGTTGTGGGTGACGTCACGAGTTGTACGGTGGCCACAATGGACAGCACGGTAATGCTTTATTATTTTCAAAGTTGACAAGATATAATACTATACAAAATACACTGCCTGGCCAAAAAAAAAAAAAAAAAAAATCGCATACTCTAATATTTCGTTGGACAGCCTTTAGCTTTGATTAGGCGCACATTTGTCGTGGCATTTTTCGACAACTTATGCAACGTCACAACATTTATTTCCTTCCAGAGTTGCATTAATTTTTGGCAGAGATCTTCTATAGCAATAAAGCTCATTCTGATTCTGATTCTATTGATGACGGAGTCGAACCACTCAGTAAAATCTTCTCCAGCACATTCCAAAGACTTTCAATTGGGTTAAGGTCAGGACTCTGTGGTGGCCAATTCATGTGTGAAAATGATTCCTCACGCTCCCTGAACCACTCTTTCACAATTTGAGCCTGATGAATCTTGGCATTGTTGTCCTGGAATATGCCCGTGCCATCAGGGAAGAAAAAATCCATTGATGGGATAACCTGGTCATTCAGTACATTCAGGTAGTCAGCTGAATTCTTTGTATTGCCACATAATGTTGCTGAGCCTAGACCTGACCAATTGAAGCAACCCCAGATCATAACACTGCCTCCAGAGGTTTGTACAGTGGGCACTATGCATGACAGGTGCATCACTTAATGCGCTTCCTTTCTTACCCTGCCCATGGCTTTGGAATAGCGTAAATCTGGACTCATCAGACCACATTAACTTCTTCCACTGCTCCACAGTCCAATCTTTATACTCCCTAGCAAACACAGCTGTTTAGTCCCAATCCTGTAAGTTCCCGTCACACTGTGCATGTGGAAATGCTCCTACTTTCACTATTAAACATATCTGTGAGTTCTACTGTCGATTTTTTATGACATGACTTCAAGCGTTTCTGACCACATTTCTTTCATAAACCTGACAGTTCACCACTATCCTTCCAGGTTTTAATAATGTGTTGGACAGTTCTTAACCCAATTCCAGTGATTTCAGCAGTCTCCTTAGTTGATTTCTTTGCTTGATGTGGGCCAATAATTTGCCCCTTCTGAAACACAGTAACATCTTTTCCACGACCACGGGATACATCTTCCAACATGGATGTTTAAGAAATGAGAAGCTACACACTGCATCAGTTAGGGTTAAAATTATTGTTGCCAGTTGAAACATACACATATTAATCACTGCAATAATTATCAAATCATAGTCTCTAAGTATTTACTTATTTAAATTCAAACGGCATTTTTTTTTTTTTTTTTTTTTTGCCAGGCAGTATATATAACAAATCTGTAAAATATAGAACTTGGTACCTCATTATGAATGACTGTTTTAAAAATATTCCAGGGTTCCCACACCTTCTGACTAAATAATTTACTTTCCATGGTTTTTTCCAGTAGTTTTCTGAATCCTGAAATTTATTTTTTATTACAGATATAACGTTTTACTGCATTATGAATTACTGTATTGTAAATGTTCCAGGGTTCCCACACCTTATGACCAAATAATTTCCATAACTTCCCATGGTTTTTCCAGTCGTTGGTGAATAATGAATAATATTTTTGTTATATTATTATTTAGGTTGCAAGCATAACGAGCTCTAAAAAGTGAAATATGTCAGAGCTGAGCATAAAAAGAAAAAATTCTATTTAGTAAATACATTTTAATGGCTTTACAAGGCCTAGAAATCATAAGTTTAAATTTCATTACATTAAAAAGAGTATCATTACATTATATTTTCCAAAATAAGTAGAAACATTATACAGTATGCATAGAAATGTGCATTATTTGCACTGCAGCATTGAGTTCTGCATTGTCAAGAATGTTTTGAATGAAAATAAACGATCAAGCTTTTGTAATAAACAGCTGGAGGATTATATCAAACAACAAACAGATAAATATGTTTAAAATGCTGAAACAGAGAACTGGACTAAAATGGCATGTGACAAATGACACATTGCATGTTTTAACATAAGTTTTATTACACATATTTGGTGACATTAAAATAAACTTCGATCATTTTTCACTTTCAATATTACTTTATCACCCCACCTACCAAGACACAGTCAATGGATGAGCAATGGAAGATCTTTTTAAATAGTGTAGATGAGAATGTTGAATAAACAAAGTTTTGTTTATCAAGCAATATTAAAATTTTCATCTAATACAAAGCTGGCCACATTATTTATAAAGTAACTTCAAAACATCTTAGAAAATAGTAAAATCAAGTAAAATTCCATTTAGGTTTTCTGACACTACAATTTCAAACTCAAAACAACAACAAAAAAAATAAAGTTGTAAGATGTTTTTTTTTTTTTTTTTTTAAAGATTGTTCAGGTCGGCACCATGTTTGCGCTGATGTGACCTAAGGTGGTCCGGTCGTTTGAAGCTCAGTCCACAGATACCACAGCAGTACGGTCTTTCTCCTGTGTGGGTGCGTTGATGTACTTTCAAGATATCTGCCCGAGTAAAGCTCTTATTGCACAAAGTACACTTGTGCGGTTTCTCCTGCGTGTGAATGCGTTTGTGCAGCTTGAGATTCCAAAGTCGACTGAACTTGCTCCCGCAAAGTGTGCAGGTGTAAGGCTTGTCTCCGGTCTGACTACATCGGTGCATACGCAGGTCACTGAAGGACGAATAACCTTTCCCACAGTGACTGCACAGATGGAGACCTTCCCGCTGGTGGACACGTTGGTGGACTTTTAGGTTGCAGGCCAGGGTGAAATTCTTCCCACACTGGTTACAGGTGTACGCTGCGCTTGAACTGACTCGGTAGGAGAGCGGGTTGCCATTCAGAGAAGCCCGATTGTCTCCTAACACTTGTCCATCTTTACACTCTAGAGAGTGATTGAATGCATTTCCCTTATAAAGTCCAGTGGCATCATTAGCTGTATCCCCAACATAAAGTGAGTGTCCTCTATGCTCAGCCGCTTCCATGAGGACATTCATGTCCTGCAAGTGGCCATCTTCATTAATAAGCAAACAGTGCATGTCTCTGTCCATATCTTTCCTCGCAGGGTTAACTTGTGCTGGCAAAGATCCTCTATTTCCTCTCTTACTCCTAATGGAAGAGCTGTGATGTCTTTCAACTTCCTCAGCTGTGCCCTGCTCATTTTGAATGGGCCCTACCAATGCCGCATTACCCAATGTGTCTTCCGTTCTTTCTAGACCGTTCAGGTCTCCCATGTTCAGTTCATGCACACTGTAGCTCGAAAGTTCCTCTGTGTTGTAACGTGTTCGGTATGGCAGTCCTTGGACATCTACAATATCTGCATAAGGCTCATTGTCAGTGGTCTGATCAAGTCCAGAGCTCCAGTCTTCCTGAATCTGCTGCAGCTCCCGCTCACTGAAACTGTGTGCCGAGAAATCAGAGGTCTCAGCTCCTGGAAAAAACAAATAGGAAAAAAAACACAAAATGTCAAGTGTCTGTGGTGAGCAGGGCGTGGCCGAGCAGTAAGGATGGACACCTGATGACGAATTATCTCAATCAGCCGGGAGAGAGATAGAGGAGCCAAGGCACCAGTTAGAGAGAGAGATGCACAAAGCTATGTGTGTCGACGTGTTTGTGTTTGTCGGGGATTGTGCTGAAAAGCAAACCCTTGGTATGACACTGAAAAGTGGAACAATAAATGTCTTATGTGTGGATGTTAACCTGGCTCCCGCTTCCTCCTTTCCACATTAAGAACGTGATCTACCACATTGGTGCCGAAACCCAGGATCTGGACGAAGGATGAGCTGTCTTGGAGTCCTCTCCGCTGACTGAAGATCGCGACACCAAGGGAGCGCTGGAGCAGTGCGTCAGCCGGCGACCGAAAAGGACGGCTGAGGGGGTCCAGTGCCATCGCCCTGCATCGCTGACGGAAGCAGTGCAGCTGGCTGATGACCGTCTGGCGGTGTGTTCGGGACCCAGTGAGTTTTTTTTTCTCTTCTCTCTCTCTTTTTCTCTCTCCCCTCATCCTGTCCGTGTTCCCAGGAGAACCATCCAGCAGCAGGTCAGCCAAAAGGGCAACATTTCCCAAAGTTATGCAATACCAGTGCATCATTAGCAACTAGGTCACATGCCGTTCTTCACAATTTTGAATCGGAGTACAAATGCAAATGGCTCTGCATTTACGCTTGTTTTGTTTGTATTTGAGTCATATCAGCTTCAAAGGCTATTTCATATTTATGTTTGCATTTGGTTACATATCCTTAATGATCTGTGTGTATTTGTCATGTTTTGTAGTTTATAAAACAGTGTATAATACTGTATTTGTGCACTTTTTTGCATGCAACTGTGAATTGCAGCATGCATTTGTGGGAGGTTTTGAGACTGACACCTCTATTAAAGTCAAAGGGATTGTTCACCCAAAAAAAAATTTAATTCTCTCATAATTTACTCACCCTCATGCCATTCCAGATGTGTATGACTTTCTTTTGCAGATACACAAAAGAAGATTTTTAGAAGAATATTTCCGCTCTGTCAGTCCATACAATGCAAGGGAAGGTGGCCAGAACTTTGAAGGTCCAATGCATATCTTCAGATGTGATATGATAGGTGTGGGTGAGAAACAGGACCTTTTTTACTATAAATTCTTCTCCCTGCCCAGTAGGTGTCAATATGCACGAATAATGCGAATCGCCAAAAACAAAAGAAGAACGTGAAAGTAGAAGTGGAAATGAATAGTAATAAAGGACTGTTTCTTCCCCACACTTGCCACATCACTTCTGAAGATACAGATTTAACTACTAGAGTTGTATAGATTACTTTTATGCTCCCTTTATATGCTTTTTGGACTTTCAAAGTTCTGACCACCACTCACTTGCATTGTATGGATCTACAGAGCTGAAATATTCTTCTAAAAATCTTCAATTGTGTTCAGCAGAAGAATGAAAGTCATACACATCTGGGATGGCATGAGGATGAGTACATGATGAGAGAATTTTTATTTTGGGGTGAACTCTCTCTTTAAATAAAACTGACTGGACTATTGAGAGTTTGTGTTGAAGCAGTAATCAGATGTTTAAACCATACCTTCAGTATCAAGCGTCCACCCATCCTGAAGCTCCTTATTATCGGCAGTGGCATAAAAAGCCTCTTCTTTTAGTATGCAGTCCAGTTTCTTGTCCTCTGTATCTGCAGACTGCAAAAAGCACAAAGAAACAATGAGCATGAGTTATTCATCATAATAAGAGCATAATGTCATGGGTGTATTAGTGGAGATATAATTTGTGTACAATTGATTACATGTGCATTATAATGCCAAGCTGGGATAATAAAGCAAATATGAAACTTGTATGCAGTTTAAGCGCTGTTGCAAGCAATTTCTATTTTACCTGGAACTCATTAAAGGTTTGCAACACTTGAATTTCACTTGTGTACAAAGTAAATGTACTGACAATTTCACTACGCAACATGGACCACAACAGTGTTTCCCAAACCTCTCCTGTGTTCCTGAGGCTGGTTTGGTCTTCTGATCTCTCTTTTACTAAAGCTGTGTCAGTAGTCTTCAAATCACAGCTTCGCCAGCTCCCCTCCAGAACTGTCTCCTGTTTGAGACTGCGTTCATTTTCTACATGTGGTCAAGGGTGAATGCAACTGTGAGGGCATTGATTAAACAGTCCTTTAACAGTCTTAAAATTACCTTGCTAACATTAATACTCATACATTCATATTTATTAATTCAATTGTTATACTTGCCAAGTACTCAGTTTATTAATGATCAAAGATTCCTACTGATCATACAATCACAATAACAATCTAGTCTACATTTCAATGATTGAGCAGACCAAGCAGATCAGTTGAATTGCGACTGTGAACAAACCTAATTCTTGTGATGAAATGTCTACTCTTTCCTCGTTAGATGAACGGGTTTTTCCACACTCTGTACACGTCAGTCTCCTGTCACTTGTCTCTTGATTTTTCCGTCTGGACTCGCTCCACTGCAGTCTTTTCTTCAGAGTCTCCACCTGTTCTCGACTGCGGGACACTTCATTCACGAAACTCTCCTCCACTAGCCGGGTGATCTCAAACATGGCAGCTTTAAAAACGGTCTCCATGACCCCGGACAGTTGTGACTGAAACGTGAGGATGACACCGGACATGGTGAAAAACAAGAAATACACCAACCTATACTGGTTTCGCGTGTTTTTTTATTTTTATTATTATTATTATTTTTTATCATAAACACACTATAAATGTCCTCCAGCTCCTCAGTAGAAATTCTGACCAAATTGTCACATCATCTGCTTTTGTTTGCAGGCGTTTCACGATGAGATGCGAATTTCACTGCGTTTTTTACTGAATCATCTTTTATTGGTTTAAAGTGGTCCAAAGAATTGCTAGCAAAGGCTAACTACACAGACGACGACTGTCTTTTCTCCTATTTTAAGTGTTAGCGCAAACCGTTTATAATAAATGGACGCTGAAAATCCGCGTTGATCCAGTAGCATTCTCGTCCTGGAGAGGAACACAAAGTACTTCCTGGAACAGCATACGGATGGAAGGAAGGGACAACTTTAACACGGCTAAGAACTGCACCATCCCACATCAATTGTATTTTCACGTGCTTTTCAAAGTTTAATTTCTAAATTAGGTAAACATCAATTTAATGCAGAAATATATATATATATATATGGTAAAACGGGGCTAAACGCAGGTAGCTTTAAGATTTTTTTTTTAAATTATTATTAATAATTATTCATGGAGCAACATAGTTGTGAAAATAAATAATAACTGAAGGTTGTTTTGATATATATATATAATTTTATTTATTTATTTATTTATTTATTTAGGCAAAGGCCTTCACATTTAGGGTAAAAGGCCCCACATTAGCTGCTTTTCTACTATTGGGCCAGTGCAAGTGTCTGTCTGCGTCCTGAAAGACTACAAGGAACACCCACTTCAGGACAAGCCCACTACACGTAACGCCCTCCTTGATCATCAAGCGATTCTATTGGCTACAAGAACATTTTAAATCCTTTGCAATCGCTGTATGATTGATTTTCTCTTAACTCTTTAAATATGACAAAGAATAACTTTTAAATCATATGTCACATATCATATTATTAAACGGAAGATATGTAAATGGTAAACGGAACTTACTTGTTTAATGTGAAATTTTGAGGAAGTGCTCTTTACTCTATTCCTGAAGGTGTTTGTACAAGCTGCTTGTTTAATAATAATACAAAAAGATATAAATGTAAGATAAACATTTATCTGTTCTGTTTTATCCAGTTAGCTTACAAGCTAATTGGTTAGCCTATTAACTTAGCATACACTAGCTTCTACTCTCCACTTTCATTGAATTTCTCCTCACTGAAATACACCTGGTGATGCGGCGGTATGATTGAATTCAAAATAACTTTTAATTTGCTGTATATTTGATGATTTTACAAACTTTAATTTTTTTTAATCTTTGTGGTTAGGTTAGGTTTATAGTTATGGATAGGTGTAGGTGTATAATTGCTGCGGGACTCCAAATAAACAACAAATGTACAGTATGAATCTGGCATCCAACTGTTCCAAGACTTCAGGATTTCACTGGTTATTTGGACGGGGCGTAACCTGTAGTGGGTGTGTCTTGTAGTAGTCTTGCAGGATGCAGACAGGCCCCTCTCGGCCAGAGCTAGCCAGGGCTATCAACAGGCCAGCCGGGACTAATAGCCTCGGACCTCAAGCCGCAAGACAAAAATCGATCTGCGTTCCCACCATCAGGCCAATAACCCCACAGCGTTGCCCTAAAACCCGCCCTTAATACAGCGCTCCAGGGCCAATGTCACACACCATGCCCATTTCACAAGAAAGAGGGAAGCTCAAGCTGAGGTATCATGTAATCTATTTATCAAGAATATCAAGTTTATATTGAATGTAAACATTAGCTAGCATGCAAGATAAGTTAGCGTTGACAACTCACTGACTGTAACTGCCATGGTGTCCCGAGTGGTCTCTCCACTAACAGTGGAACGATGCCCCAGTACACATCTATAAAAATGTATCAAACCATGAAAAGTAATGTTTTTTGGCACCGCATTGTCCATTGTACATTTTAATGGATTTGTACAGTGGCCGCATTTTTTTTCCGAACCTGTACCATTGTGCGCTGGATAGATAACCTGGCAAGTTCTGTGAAAATCCGCCTTTGACATTGAACCCACCGCAATCCCCAGTTGGCCTTGTTTGGTCCAAGGGTAATCGACGGGCCATTGGCTGTTGGCCCCGAGAAAGCCCAGAGGAGGCACGGTGAAGCCCCATCAGTGACAGTGGGAATGCAAGTGGCCCTGGCACACACTAGCATGCCCTTATTTGGCCTGGTAGTGGAAATGTGGCTACTTAGGGTAAAGGTCCCTACACATGGGGTAAAAGGCCCCCACATTTGGTGTAAAAGGTCCCCACATTTGGTTTAAAATGCCCCCACATTTGGTGTAAAAGGCCGCAACACTTGGGGCAAAAAGGCCCCCACATTTGGTGTAAAAGGTCTGCACATTTGGGGTGAAAGGCCCCCAAATTTTAGGTAAAAGGCCCCCACATTTAGGGTAAAAGCCCCCACACCATTTTCTGTTCATTTCAATCACATTTGGCATGTCATAACATCTCAAGTATTAAACAAATTAATCTCCATGTAATATGATCGGTCAATGTAAGCCCACTTTGAAATGTTTTTAATATTCACCCACTTTATAAATACAGTGGGTTTTATGGGGGCATTTAGCCCCTGCAACTGATATTATATGTTCACTTACTGGACAGCTAATAAAAAACTTGATTTAATCACCTTGAACAAAACTGAAAATGATAAGTATTCTGTCTCTAATAAATGTGATTATTTCAGGGATTCTCATTAGCTACATACAACATTTTAAAGATTATTAAATATTAGATAAAATTACCTCAAAATTTAGACATTGCACACAATGATCTAATGGATCAGGAATATTTTGCAGATTATAGTGACAAGCAGATGTTTAGTGTTTTGGGAGAAAATAAAATCAAAAGTGCCTTTTGCTCCGGGCGTCATTTCCCCCGTTGTACCCTATATTTTTTATACAATAATTTTATTATTTCCACATTAATTAGTATTAAGCATTTAATGCATTGGAAAGCATGAGCTTTTATCCACTTCCCTTGCACTATAAATAAAGGTTTTTAAAATTCAGTGCATAAGTTTAAAATACCGCCCTCCATTTGACACGTCATCATGTGAACCTCGTTGCTTCTGTCATAAAGACCATAACATCTGCTTCAATCTATCAAATCAATCCGAATCTGACTATGCCGAATGTGAGGATGGAAGATTCCGAGGCGTTTCAAATCCAATTCACATCCATAATGGCAACAGTCTTACAGACCGCTGTCAGGGAAGCAACACAACTTTTTGAAGGCACTTTGCTGCACTTGAAAGAGGAGTTGGTGCAACTGAGACAGGAGAATGTCCATCTGAAGACATGTGATTCATCCAGTCAAGTCAAAACAAGATGCACAAAGGTTTGGAGTCAGAGGAATGACAGTGTTGTTGCTAAAAATCGTGATGTTGGCGTGCAGTGTGGTAGGTCTTTTTTTGGTTACAGTATTTCTGGGTTATGGCGTTCATTAAACACTTCCTGGAAAATGATAACGACTTTTAACGGCGGATAGACGCTCAGAAAGTAAGCACTTAAAAAAACAGGTCTTCTTATCTGCTCCTACGGAGTCCTATTATAATTTAATATTTACTGTCTTTTAATGGATGTTGGGACTGTACGAGCGAACTGCAGCAACTGCGCGTGCCATTATTATTATTGTTATTTTAAATTTTTATAGTGATTTTTGCAGGTTTGGTCAGTGGGTCATTTTTTCTCATTTTTGTTTGACAGAAAAGGCTATTTTCGTTGACCGGGGCTGCAACCCTCTTCAGTGTATAGGACAACGTCTTCATGTGGGGGACATTACAAGTGATAAACTGGCAGATCTGTGCACCACTGAGGATGGGAGCAGACAGCTTGCATTGCTTCTCATCAAACAAGAGGTAAGAAATGACGTGTGTGTGTGTGTGTGTGTGTGTGTGTGTGTGTGTTTAGATTTTCACAGGTCCCACCACACGCACGCACTGCATTGTATGGACACACAAAAAGAAATGTTATTTTATTTGTTGCTAAATATTTTTATACAGTATGTGTCAGAAATGTTTATATATATATATATATATATATATATATGTTTAAATGTTAAAGGAATAGTTCTCCCATAATTTTCCATCAGATTCTCTCATCATTTACTCACTCTCATGCCAATCCAAACTTGGATGACTTTCTTTCTTCTGTGGAACACAAGCAAAGATATTTTGAAGAATGTTGGATGATTTTTGTCCATATAATGTAAGTCAGTGGGGTCTTAAACTTTCAAGCTCCAAAAAGGACATAAAGGCAGCATAAAAGTAATCCATATGACTCAAGTGGTTTAATCCATGTCTTCTGAAGCGATACGATTGCTTTGGGCATCTGTCGTCACCTTGGCACATTCATGAGAGAAGTTTTATCACACACTATCTCGTGTTTGAGGCATGCAAACAAACTAGACATATTGTGGCCAGGTTTGCGGTTTTCACCCAGTTGGGCTATTTTGAGAATGCCGATGTGAGACAAAATTAAATTGTGGGTTAATTTAAAAAAAAAAATTTTGGGGGGGGGGGAGGGATGGGGGCCTTACTTTTAAGTACCGCGGCTGCCAAAATGTTGATGGTAAACACTAGAAAATGCAAATGCAAATTTCTTATTCATGTACAATATGAACAGTTAGGCCAGATATCAGGATCTACAGGGAAAAAGGACTTATATTTTGGCCTGTTTCTCACCCAAATCAATCATATTGCTTTAGAAGACATGGATTAAACCACTCGAGTCGTATGGATTACTTTTATAAAGTTTTGGACCCCATTGACTTACATTGTGTGAGGTTTTTTTTGTCCATACATTCTTTAAAATATCTTTGTTTGTGTTCTGCAGAAGAAAGTCATACGAGTTTGGGACAGCATGAGTAAATTATGAGAGACTTTATTTTCATCATTCTTTTCATGCTCTCAACATTCTGATTTTTTGTTCATTGTCTTTAGCCTCTAGTGACTGAACATGACCACTACACACCAGGATACTTTCTATTGAAGCAAGAAGGTGCTGAGCCAATACTGGTGCGCAGAGAGCCAAATAAGGACACCATGGAAAGAGGTACAAGAGTTATTCTGAAAAATCTTCTCAGATTTTATATGCTGTTCCCTCATATTTTGAAAAAATTTGCAAAAGTACCCAAGTCCTTTAGTACTCTGAAATTGCAGCAACGATCAGTTATGAAAACACAGGAGTCAGGACAGCAAAAGTACACGCAGCAGCAACAGCGCTCAACACCCTTTTTTTGGAGAAGATTAGGGACGTTCTTGTTTTCAAAAACAACTAGACAGAGCCTTAATGATGAAATGGACTAGAATAGAATGCATGGGTCTTAAGGCACTTTTTTGATTTCCAATTTGAACTTGACACACCATCTTAAAAATGTGTTACACTAAAAAAACAGCAAGATGCAATACTATGGCCAAAGACATCTATCTAATACATATGTACATATACCAACAAATAAAAAAAATTATTAACTAGCTTTATTAGCCCCATCCCACCCTGAGTACTCTCAGCTGATTAATGTTGAGTCCTCAAGCAGTCAAAATAACCAAAATGCAAATCTTCTTACATTTTCATTTTACATTTCATGTTCTCCTCTTTTGAATCTTCACTTCCCTTTATCCACAGTTATGATCCCACCAGCATTTCAAACAATAACCAGGCACTATAGCAACTCTAGGGAAAAGTCACCACCATTAGTTACTCGGTCCTCTTATAGTCACAGAGTGGATTCCTGTGGTCACCAGTCCGACTGGACTAAACACCCAGCCAGAGGTACAGCTGAAAGAACATCAGAAAATGGAGCCGGCTCGTCTTCCCAAAACCAAACAGAACGAGAAAGTGCATTTTCTTCAACCGAGACATCAACTATTTCAGTACAACATGCCAATTCAAACCAGACTCTTGCTCTCTCAAATAACTTATCTGTGCCAATGATTGAGCTGTCTGGCATTCAGGGTTGTATATCGATACCTAGGGTTCATGGTAGACCAAACCAGAATCCTGAAACAATAAACCAGATATCCCAGGAGGTGATTCCACTAGTACAGTCTGCCATGCCATCAGACCATGTTCCAGATACAGAAGCATCAAATACATTTCCACCAGTCCAGGATCGGATTCTCTCGACTAATCTTGCTTGCTCTCAAGCCCAGGTTTTTGCTTCATCGCCAAAGATAATGCCAGTTTATTCTGAGAGTTCAAGTCCATCATTCCAGTTCCCTTTGGTGCAACAACACAATCAAGCTCAGGCAGCTCAGCCTTCTTATCTGCCAACCCATGTTCCATTTACTTCTCTCCACCTTCCAGTTACAACAATTCAGGGATCTGTCTCCACACTTCCGGCTTCATCAAGTGGTACCCCAGCCCCACCTCAACATATGCAATCTCAATATCCAGCACAATCTGATCAGTTCTCATCTTCTTCAGACCAGTTTTTTCCTCCACCTGATAACACCCCAGGTTTGCTTGAATCTCTGGATACTCTGCATTTGCACTCGCCCATTGTGATGATGCCCCAAGATGCCCCAGAGCATTTTTCTATGCCCCATGTACAGCCATCCAGGCAACTTGCACCTCTGCTAACACAGAAGGAGCAGCGAGCTGAAATTTCCACCCATTCAAGTGTTGCTTTAGGGAGAGTACCTATTATACCTTTAGAGACCGCGGTTTCTCCAGTCAATAACTTTGAAGTCTGTATTGGAGAGACCAAATCAGTTGCCAAAGATGATGATGAAGACCTCTCAGAGGATAGTGAGGACAATAGTCCCACACTCCAGTCTAGACTGCGGAAACAGAGAAGGGTTTTTTCCAAATCCAGACATATAAATTTAGCAGATGATGTCTGCACATTCAATTTCAATGATGAAAGGATAGACAGGGCACAGAAAGACTTCATTAGTGAAGCAATACATTGTGGCACAAGTGTTTCCACAAATAACGCAAGTCAAACATTAACGAAAGCTTCAAGTAAAACACTGCAGAGGAGTACTGAGTGCTCTGAGTGTGGAAGGGTGCTCAGCAATGCATCTGCCTTGGAGAACCACATGAGACTTCATACAGGTGAGAGGCCTTATACCTGCTCTCAGTGTGGAAAGGCCTTCCCTAGTGTACGAGGTCTTAACCGGCATGTAAAGGTCCATGCAGAGGAGAAGCGGCATCAGTGTGAGGAATGTGGAAAAAGTTTTGTTTACCACTTTACCCTTACCAAACATAAGCTCATCCACACTGGAGAAAGGCCCTTTCCTTGTAAAGTTTGCGGCAAGAGGTTTTTGGCCAAGGCAGACCGCTCTACGCATATGCGAATGCACACTGGAGAGAAGCCATTCTCTTGCACTCAATGTGGGAAGAAGTTTAAACACAGAGTTGCTCTAAATATGCACTTGCAAGGGCATAGAGGGGAGAAACGCTATGTCTGCCCCCATTGTGAAAAGGGATTTGTGGATCTAGGTAATTTTAAAAGACACAAACTTATCCACACAGGGGAGAGGCCTTTTGAGTGCAAGGAATGTGGTAAACGGTTTACTCAGTCAGCCCATCTCAAGAAACATGTCAACACACAACATATGATTCATTAAGCAAAACTGACATTTTGGCAAATAATTCAGTTGATCCATTCTAGAAAATATAATAGAATTAGACCTGACAGAATTTGTTATGGGGAGCTGCTCTCTGAATTTTGTCGATTTACTTTGCGTTTATTAGAATTAACTTGTTTCCTATAAAATATCATAACATACAGATGATTTGCAGCTAATGACAGAGAGTGGCATCAAGCCAGTCTCACACCAGTCAAGAAGTGCCACGTCAAGGGTAGAACAAGGCACAGGTATCGCATATAGGACGTGTCTGTGGTGCAGGTGGCAGTCCAAAGTTGTGAATCTAGTCACCATACACACAAATGTTACGAAGGTTTTTGTAAGAATGAACAAAGTGATGTTTATGAGTTTGCAGGTTAGTGTATGAAACCTATAGTTGAATGGAAAACTATAATTGAAGTCAGAAGTTTTACTATACACAGTTTTATTTAACCAAGTTACAACAAATTATTAGCCACCCCATAGCTGTTCCAAAATATGGTATGAAGAGGGGGAGTGGGAAAGGGAGAGAGAGAGAGAAAGACACAGAAATGAGCAAAAATGTCTGCACCAGCACCTAGCTAAGCCGATAACCCAGGCCACAAACACTGTTTGTTTCTGCTCTCTGTACATGTTTGTTTCAGCAGAGTTGTGCGATTATGTTTCCCCCAACCTAAGCAGATTTATAGAATCCTGACTAAAAGAAATAATTCAATCACCAAGTAAAAAAACTATTTTTTTTTTCTCTTCTGAGCCCTCCACTGAATTTAGAGCAGCAAGCTGTTAAAATGCAACAGCATGCTTGCAGGCAGTGAGTGAAGGCAGCCATTGCACTGCATAGGTAATGGCTTTCTGGCTAACTGGGCTTTGTAAGTGGTTCGAGCACCTAGTAGCTTGCTAAGCTGCATGTAGCAGGTTCGTTGTCTGGGCAATGAAGGAGTCAGAAGGCAGCGAACTCTCAACGTGAATATTTTATTACTCTTCAGCATCAAATTAACTTGTTTCCTACAAATTATCATAGCATACAGATGATTTGTAGCTAATGACAGAGAGTGGCATCAAGCCAGTCTCACACCAGTCAAGAAGTGCCATGTTGATGTTAGAAAAAGGCACAGGTATCGCATAGATATCGTTCACAAAACTTAAACAAAAAAGGCACTCAGTGGCCAAGTAGTCTCTCTCTCTCACGCGCACACACACACACACACACACACACTCTAGTAAATGCACGCACGCCGGTACGGTCTCTCTCTGGTCTGCCACTCTGATGCCTTGTGCTGCTTTTTATGTCTCCCTCCGCCATCACTACAACAAGAAACAGGTGTTAGAGATATTGATAACCCAGGTGATGAGCCTAACCGCTCTCTCTCTCCCACAGATACACAACCACGCCCCCATCACCACACTGCATTAAAAGAGAAGGGTGGAGGTTGTACTTGACTAGAGTCATGCATTTTCCCCTCTGGCTCGCTTTCTCTTTGTTTTGCCCCAATCTCAAAATCTTTCTTGACAATTATTGCACAGTGGAAAGCTACCATGTTCAACCACCCATAGACAATAATTTCACAATCTCAAAAATAAGCTACCATAAAACGAGCAGAAAAAAACAACACAGTAAATACAGACGTCCACATTTTTGTGGTTGGGACATTTCAATCAATACCACTATCATACTAAGATTTGAAGCTGCCATCCAAGTATGCTGTAGTATTAAGCAATGATAGCAGTTGAAGGGATAGTTAAAGTTTTCCCCAAAATGAAAAATCACTTATCATGTACTCACCCTTATGCCATTCCACATCTGTTTGACTTTCTTTCTTCTGCAGAATACAAACTAAGATTTTTAGAAGGAAAATCTCAGCTCTGTAGGTCCATATAATCCATGGTGTAAATGGTGACCAAAACTTTGAAGCTCCAAAAAGCACATAAAGACAGAATAAAAGTAATCCATATAACTCCACTGTTTTATTCCTTCTTAAGCGATCCAATCAGTTTTTGATAAGAAAAGAACAAAATATATCTAATTTTTTACTGAACACCTTGCCATTGCGGTCTCTAGGCATGATCATGATTTCAAGCTCGATTACATTTCCTACAGCAATGCTGATTGCATTATAGGAAGTGTAATCAAGCTTGATATCACAATATCCAAGGAGACCGCTGATGTCAAGATTTTATAGTGAAAAAGGAATTATATTTTGGTCTGTTCCCACCCAAAACCGAAGACATTGTTTAAACCACTGGAGTCGTATGGATTAATTTTATGCTGCCTTTATCTGCTTTTTGGGGCTTTAACATTTTGTTCACTGTTCACTTGCATTATATGAACCTACAGAGCTGAGATATTCTTCTAAAAATCTCTTTGTGTTCTGAATAAGAAAGGAAATGTAGAAACATCTGGGATGGAATGAGGGTAAATGATGAAAATATTTATTTTTTAGGGGAACTATTCCTTTAACCTTACACAGAGATGAAGCAAAAGGGAAAATTAGCAATGTGCAAGAAGAACTCTGTGTTAGAAATCATCACCAAAATGACAAACAAATTTGAGAAATGATGAGATAAAATGCTCTCAATAGCAGAAGTTAGGATTAACAATCGCCAGACTTCAATGCCACTCCACAGATTTAATATTAGCAAACTATAGTTTTGGCAAGTCGTTTAGGACATCTACTTTGTGCATGACAAGAGTAATTTTTCCAACAATTGTTTACAGTCAGATTGTTTCACTTTTAATTGACTATATCAGAATTTCAGTGGGTCATAAATTTACATTCACTAGTTAATTGTGCCTTTAAGTAGCTTGGAAAATTCCAGAAAATTGTATCAAGCCTTTAGCCAATTAGCTTCTGATAGGTGGTATACTGAATTTGAGGTGTACCTGTGGATGTATTTTAAAGCTTACCTTCAAACTCAGTGCCTCTTTGCTTGACATTATGGGAAAATCAAAAGAAATCAGCCAAGACCTCAGAATTTTTTTTTTTTTTTTTACCTCCACAAGTCTGGTTCATCCTTGGGAACAGTTTCTAAATGCCTGAAGGTATCACGTTCATCTGTACAAACAATAGCATGCAAGTATAAACACCATGGGACCACGTAGCCATCATACCGCTCAGGAAGGAGACGCATTCTGTATCCTAGAGGTGAACGTAGTTTGGTGCGAAAAGTGCAAATCAATCCCAGAACAACAGCAAAGGGCCTTGCAAAGATGCTGGAGGAAACAGGTAGACAAGTATCTATATCCACAGTCAGATGAGTCCAATACCGACATAACCTGAAAGGCTTCTCAGCAAGGAAGAATCCACTGTTCCAAAACCGCCATAAAAAAGCCAGAATAAAGTTTGCAAGTGCACATGGGGACAAAGATCTTACTTTTTGGAGAAATGTCCTCTGGTCTGATGAAACAATAATTGAACTGTTTGGCCATAATGACCATTGTTATGTTTGGAGGAAAAAGGGTGAGGCTTGCAAGCCAAAGAACACCATCCCAACCGTGAAGCATGGTGGTGGCAGCATCATGTTGTGGGGGTGCTTTGCTGCAGGAGGGACTGATGCACTTCACAAACTAGATGGCATCATGAGGAAAATTATGTGGATATATTGAAGCAACATCTCAAGACATTATCCAGGAAGTTAAAGCTTGGTCGCAAATGGGTCTTCCAAATGGACAATAACCCAATCACACCTCAAGTTGTGGCAAAATGGTTTAAGGACAACAAAGTCAAGGTACTGGAGTGGCCATCACAAAGCCCTGACCTCAGTCCAATAGAATATTTGTGGGCAGAACTGAAAAAGCATGTGCGAACAAGGAGGCCTACAAACCTCACTAGGTTACACCAGTTCTTTCTGGAGGAATGGGCCAAACGTCAAGCAACTTATTGTGAAAAGCTTATGGAAGGCTACCCAAAACGTTTGACCCAAGTTAAACAATTTAAAGTCAATGCTACCAAATACTAACAAAGTGAATGTAAACTTCTGATGCACTGGAAAATGTGATGAAAGAAATAAAAGCTGAAATAAATCATTCTCTCTACTATTATTCTGACATTTTACATTTTTAAAATAAAGTAGTGATCCTAACTAATCTAAGACAGGGAATGTGTTCTACGATTAAATGTCAGGAATTGTGAAAAACTGAGTTTCAATGTATTTGGCTAAGGTGTATGTAAACTTCTGACTTCAACTGTGAGTGTCACTGCAGAATTTTGAGCAGCGTCCCGAGTCGGAGTGTATCATCATAGAATTTTTTTTTTTTTTTGTATTTTAGAATGCACTATGTCGTCCGCCAGATGCCATCTGCAGATATTATGTAGGTCGAATGGGTAGTGCTGGGGAGTCAAAATAATGGCACAGTTACACAGGATGTGCACATATGGGTTAGGGCATTAATATCTCTGCATTAAGGAGAGTCTTGTGGACTTGCAGTACAGGGGTTTTAATTTTGGTACTGACTTGACTTTTGTTAACTGTTGGTTTTTACAATGTCATTGTATTTTTACAGTGCCTGGTCAAGCCCATTAAATGTTAAAAATGTTAAATAAGTACAATTCTATATATAATATATATATAATTGTTTGGAAGCTCTGTGCCCTCTGTGGGGGGGTCTATAATCATGGGGAAAAAACAGTTCACCTATATATATATATATATATATATATATATATATATATATATTTAAATTTTTTTTATTCATTTTCCAAGGAGCAATGTGAAACCTGTCTACTGTCAAGCGATCTTTGATTATATTTTTCTAGTGTAAATCAAACTATATATATATCAATAAAAGCACATCAGATAAAGGATTCTTTATCAAAGTGGTTTTAAATTATAATTTAATATTAGTCACACATTACTGTGCATTTGCACATAAAACACCAAGTTTTTATGTTTGGAAGCTCTGTGCCCTCTGTGGGGGGTCTATAATCATGGGGGAAAAACAGTTCACCAATTAATTTTGCCACATTCTATGGCTTCGTACAGCTCTATAGTCATTAAATTGCCTACTGTAATGGCAGAGACAAAGATTAAGGTTTGAAGCAGGAAAGAAATTACCTCTTATATCTCTGAAAACTGTAAAAATTTATTTTTCCCATAATGAAAGTGAATAGTGACTGAAGCTGTCATGCCTAACCATGACTTTTTGTGTTCCAAAGGAAGTCATGTTTGAAACAACATGAGGGTTAACTATGACTTTAATGTGTTTTCATGATTCATATTAATCAAAATTACCATGTGCATGTAAACATGGTCATTCATCCTTTAAATTTTTTTTTTGTAGCTGCTCCTTTCATTTAATTTGTAACTGCTCCATTTTTCTACTCATCTTGTTTTTGGAATGGCTGCTGCTTTTGGTTGCTTCTTTCATTTTTTTTTTTTTTTTTATAGCTGCTCCATTTTAATTTTTCTGTTGCTCCGAGTCCTTTAATTTTTTTACAGTTCCTCTCATGATTTTTATGCTCCAGAGCTGCTCTTCCAACCTAAAGATATAAAAATAGTACCATTTCTGCAAACCTTAAAGCTCTAAGCTACTACTACTGCTAATATAAACTAAGAAATCTAAACCTATAACTTACATATATAAACTAAAAGCTAACCTCTTGCCCTCTATGTTCATTTTATGAGAAATATATTTTGCTCAACTTACTGTGCTACTGGAGTGTTTGTGGTGTCTTCCACCAAAACCCTAGGCTTTATGCAAGGCGGAGACTGCGGCAAAATTGGGTGCGTTTTTGTTTGAGTCATGTCCAGAGGAATAGCAAATAAGAAAGTGGAAGGTGATTGACGATTTGTAATCTGTGCTCCAAACCTAAAGATACAAGTAAAACTACTAATTTTGGAAACATTTAAGCTCTAAGCAATTACAGCCTGTAAAAATGGAAAACTAACTAAATGTAATTCAAAACCCTTAAAGCTAATCTCTTGCCCTCTTTGTTCATTTGATGAGAGAGAGATTTTGCTCAACTCACTATGCTACTGGAATGTTTGAAGCGTCTTCCACACAGAGTCTGGGCCTTGCGCAAGGTGGAACATGCTCCACAGTTGGCTTCATTTTTGTTGGCTTTAAATTAAACAAATAGCAATTTAATGCATTTATATTAAACACTATTTTTTAAAAAGACATTCACACAGGTTGTGCTCAGGGTTCTAGTAAAACTGTATCTGTATCTGGAAGGTGGCCGCTGCTCTGCGCTTGCAGGTGGGAGTCATGGCCCGAGGAGGCACAGCTAAGACAGCGGAGGACGAAGCCAGAGAAAAAGAGGCGGCATGCATAGGATATGCATTCTGTACTTGAAGTCTAAAGATACAAGTACAAGTGCGTATTTTGCAAACATTTAAGCTCCAAGCAACTGCTGTCATTAAAAATTAAAAACAACCCAACTAACTCTAATATAAAAAGAGCTTAAAGTTAACATCTGTTACTCTTTCTTCATTTGAAGAGGGACAAATTAAATTGGCTCAACTCACTGCACTATTGTAGTGTTTGTTGTGTCTTCAACAGACAGCCTGGGCCATTTGCAAGCTAGCTTCTCAATTGGGTCTGCTTTCCTTTTCTTTAAAGAACAAGATGCAATTTATTGCGTTTATAATAAAGACTACTTTTAAAAAGACATTAACACATATTGTGCTCAGGGTTCTAGTAAAACTGTACCAGTCTCAAGAAGGTGGCCGCTGCACTGCGCTTGCTAGTGGGAGTCATGACCCGAGGAGGGGCAGATATGACAAGAAGAGGCAGGAGAGGCTATAATCTCTGTGCTTCAAACCTATAAATAAATGTAAAAGGATGTTTTTTGCAAACATTCAAGAACTAAGCAATTGCTGTGTCTAAAAAATTGTCAAAGAACTTGATCTCCTTCCCATTTATGTCTAGACACTTAAAGGAATAGTTCACCCAAAAATAAAAATTCTCTCATTATTTACTTGCGCTGATGCCATCCCAGATGTGTTTGACTGTCTTTCTTCAGCAGAACACAAATGAAGATTTTTAGAAGAAGACAGAGCTCTGTCAGGTCCTTATAATGGAAGTACATGAGTGCCAGCTGTTTGACAGTCCAAAAGTCACATTTAGGCAGCATAAAAGTAATCCATGCGACTCCAGTCGATCGATGTATGTCTTCTGAAACGAATCGATAGGTTTATGTAAGAAACAAGTAGATGATTAAAAAGTTTTTAACTTTAAATCGGCGCTTCCATCCAGGGCTCTGATACTGTTTGAAATGGCCGAACTCTCGTGTGATGTCGCCGATGTGCTTACATCATGCTTTTCGTCAGCTGCTGGCAGGAAGCGCTTTTTAAAAGTTAATGACGTTTTAATTATCGATTTATTTTTTTACACAAACATATCGATTTGCTTCAGAAGACATTCACTGATCAACTGGAGTCATGTGGATTACTTTTATGCTGCCTAAATATGACTTTTGGACCATCGGCTTGCTGGCACCTGTGTACTTCCATTATAAGGACCTGACAGAGCTCTGTTTTCTTCTAAAAATCTTCATTTGCGTTCTGCTGAAGAAAGACAGTCATACACATATGGGATGGCATCATGGTGAATAATGAGAGAATTGTCATTTTTGGGTGAACTATTCCTTTAACTTTTTTTTCTTCAGGACTACACCATAGCTCTGATGAATTTAAAATATTTTTTAATGATCCGTGGATACCTCAAACACACAAAAATAAGCTCCTCATACCTCTTAGATTTTGACTAAACTCTCTAATTGGATTATTGCTGCCTCATCCTCAACCGGGTTATCCTCTTCTTTGCTGCTACACTCTGTGCAGCAGGCAATACCAGCAGCTTTCTCCTCTAACATAAGTCTGGAAGAGAAGAACATTTGTTATGCATTTTTTGTCCACTGCTACAAAAACATTCCATTACAAAAAGCTGTTATATCCTCAAATAATTAAATCTCTAGAGAGTTCTATATATTTTTTGGAAACAACAGTATGAAAGAAATCTACCCAGCTCAGCACACCTTCATGCTTTTATCCAAGTCACTTCAGGACATTCTAAAAATATGTATCTGATCACTGTACCTTATTCACTGGAAGACTGTAGAAATAAATGTTACTTCACTGAGTTCCTACCTGATGGATGCAGACCCATAATCATCAGCTGCACAGCTTACACCAGAGACTTCAGCCTCCTCTTCCTTCTTTAGCACTTCAATCTCCATCATCTTGATATCCTGCCAGAGACCATGAATGATGTACCACATTAGTAAGTACCACAGTATTATGTACCACTTTACCCCATTCAGTTCCATTCATACTGTCCGAACACAAGAGACAGGAAACACGCAAACGCATGTCAAGAAGTTTGGTGAACTCTGACCTGCGAATTCGGATAGCCAGAGGACATTTGACCAAAAGAGGATCTAAATGTCACACACTGACCTCTTGGCTCAATGCAAAGAACACATATTTCTAATGTGCATGCTTTGCATTATTGCAGGACAGACAGATCTCACAGTGAATTCGGAAACAGTAGGCTGACTTTTCTTAAGCTAAAAATCACTCTGTGCTTACTGAAATTCAAAACACTGTCCCCATTGGCCAAAGCTGTAAGTGTTGTTGGGCATATGGGCACAATTGAGCTGCATTTTTTAGGTGAAATGTCCACGGAAGTGCGCCAAAAGCGAGTTGTTTTCAGCTGAACAGGCTGTAAGACAGTGTAGAGCAGGGCTAGGGAACCTTTTTTCTATCAAGGGCGATTCGAGTATTAAAAAAATTATAAGACCATTTTCATACTTATTAATTCTCAAATGGCTTCACGGGCCATTTTAAAATGATCTTGCAGGCCTTATACAGACGTTTTCTACCCCTGGTGTAGAGAAATGCATATTTTGTAAACTCTATCTCCCAAACCTAAACATCAGGATGGGGGTGACTAGGCGAACGCAGTTACTTCCTGGTTTCAATATGGAATGAGAACTCGGGACTCCTATTCTGCTGATGAAACGAGCTTCTGGGTGTGACCAGAAAATCTTGAGCCGATGCAAAATGTCTGATGGGAGATGTCTGATGGCTTCATGTCTGTTGCTGGGACCGAAGTGTTTTATTTTTTTTAAAACACTATAAGATAACAGGAAAGCTATAACAACATAATGCATTTTTAAGAGTCTCACCTGGTTTGTGTAGGTTGGTTCTGGTTTGGGTGAAGAAGTGTGTAGGGCTGGTTCTGGGATCGCAATAAGTTGGAAGACCAGCTGGGGCACAACAGTCTGAGTGGATTCAGCTGTTTAGGAATTCTGTCCATTTTTCACTGTATCTTTGGGCTTCATTGGGTCTTCCATGGCAGGGAGCTCCACAAACAGCAGTGGTTCATCTGGCAGCCTGGGTTTCACCCCAAGGCCAAGAGGCTCCAGTGTGGCCTGCAACTCCTCTGGTTGAGGATAAGCTGCTGAGAACAAAGCAGAATGGGAAAATGAAATATCTGTTAATTCAGAATTTAATTAAGAATGGCAATTCAATACAAATTTATCATTTATTCAAATTTTTTGTAATATACTAAGAAATTAAATGTGTCCTCACCATTCAGGGCAGCTGGTGAAGGCTCTCGAGAGACATTCTCTCCAATGTCAAAGCTGCAAACGGTGGCATGCTGAGGCAGGTTGGGCAGTGATCCACCATTCACCACCTCCCTAAATGGCACAGCTTTTTTCCTCTCAAAGGCGACTGTCTTCCTCTCCGATGGAGTAATCTTGACCCTTATTAGCTGTCTGACAAAGTTCTATCATGCTGGAGAATGGACACATGATGGCATTAGTTTAAATAGACTTTGAGATTTCTCTGTCTCTAAAATGACACTGGACACTACTGCAGTGAGGAAGGATCCATCACAGTGAAAGATTTTATAGAAGCCAAATAATTCATTTAAGATAGTAAAGAAAATGAGTAGGAAATACCCATCAATGATATTAAAGCCGTAATGCTTTTCATGACATTGTTAAAAAGAAGAAAAAAAATATATACCAGCAACACACACACAAAAAATATATATATATATACGACATCCTGCATTCTATTTAGCTAGTGGCAAAACTTCCCGTATTGTAGGCTTTGTGTCCCATATTGAAGTGGAAAATGCACCAGTATGAAACACCAGTATACCTTCATCCTTTTGTCCAAGTCATGTAAGGACACACTAACAATTATGTATCTGATCACTGTACCTTATTAACTTGAAGACTGTAGGAAAAAAAAAAAAATGGTACTGCACTGAAACTAAAGATCTGGGAGTTCCTACCTGACAGATACAGACCCATAGTCACCAACTGCACAGGATACACCAGAGACTTCAGCCTCCATTTCCTTTTTTTTAGCACTTCATTCTCTACCACAATGATATCCTGCCAGAGATCACAATATCACCAGTGATGTACCACATGAGTATGTATTCATATACTTATGTGATACAAACCCTTTAGGTTAACAGTAAAGCTATAACAGCCAAATGCATTTTTAAGAGTCTTACCTGCTCTTTGGGGGCTGGTTCTAGTTTGGGTGAAGCAGAAGAAGGGTGTCGTGCTGGTTCTGGGGTTGCAAATTGTTGGAAGACGAGCTGGAGCACAACAGTCTGATTTGATTTGGCTGTTTGGGAATTCTCTCCACTTTCCACAGTAAATTTGGGCTTCATAGTCTCTGCTCTGGCAGGGAGCTCATAAACAGCAGTGGTTCAGCCAGCAGAGTTCTCTTACTCCCAATGGCCACTGTCTTTCTCTCCGACAGGGAGTAATCTGGCCCCTTAACGTTGGCAACCCTATCAGCTAAACTGAACCTTATGGTACAGTAATATTCTCAGTTTGAATAAAGAGCATTGCAAATGCAGTGGTGTGATATAGGCAAAATGAATATTAACTTACAAATTCCACTTTTTGCATACAGTGCTGCATCGGCAGACTTGAAACGGCTCCACTAGAAAATTTTAATGATTTTCGTACACGGAAAAATGGGATTTGTTAAGCAATAGACTTTCTACCACTCAGAGACCATAGACTGTAGATGTGCTCGAGTTATTCACATTCTTTATTATGACGCAATATAGAATTCTTCTAAACGATGCTGTTCCATTTATAGCAGGGAGAGATGTTAAATATTCACGTCCTTTCACTCAAAGCTGTTAAAATAAAGCAAAGCATGGATGTATAGCCCTACAGTATAACTTGTCCTTAAGGTTTCATTTAAAAAAAATGAATAATGTTTCTTAAGTTTAACTGATTTATATCCAAGTTCACAAAGTACATTAAAGTTGCCTACAGTATATAAGGGATAATCTCACAAAGTCTGTCAAAAACATATGCCCGTGTTATTTTCTCAAAATCAAAAGAAAGCAAAGCACATTTTGCATAAGAAATTAATTGTAGCCCGTTTTTGGCACCAATATTTATTTAGTATTATGGCATTATTTTCAAGACAATCAAGTACGTTCTCAATGATTTAATGCTAAAATACAATTCTACAGGTGCATCTCAATAAATTAGAATGTCGTGGAAAAGTTCATTTATTTCAGTAATTCAACTCAAATTGTGAAACTCGTGTATTAAATAAATTCAATGCACACAGACTGAAGTAGTTTAAGTCTTTGGTTCTTTTAATTGTGATGATTTCGGCTCACATTTAACAAAAACCCACCAATTCACTATCTCAAAAAATTAGAATACATCATAAGACCAATAAAAAAAACATTTTTAGTGAGTTGTTGGCCTTCTGGAAAGTATGTTCATTTACTGTATATGTACTCAATACTTGGTAGGGGCTCCTTTTGCTTTAATTACTGCCTCAATTCGACGTGGCATGGAGGTGATCAGTTTGTGGCACTGCTGAGGTGGTATGGAAGCCCAGGTTTCTTTGACAGTGGCCTTCAGCTCATCTGCATTTTTTGGTCTCTTGTTTCTCATTTTCCTCTTGACAATATCCCATAGATTCTCTATGGGGTTCAGGTCTGGTGAGTTTGCTGGCCAGTCAAGCACACCAACACCATGGTCATTTAACCAACTTTTGGTGCTTTTGGCAGTGTGGGCAGGTGCCAAATCCTGCTGGAAAATGAAATCAGCATCTTTAAAAAGCTGGTCAGCAGAAGGAAGCATGAAGTGCTCCAAAATTTCTTGGTAAACGGGTGCAGTGACTTTGGTTTTCAAAAAACACAATGGACCAACACCAGCAGATGACATTGCACCCCAAATCCTCACAGACTGTGGAAACTTAACACTGGACTTAAAGCAACTTGGGCTATGAGCTTCTCCACCCTTCCTCCAGACTCTAGGACCTTGGTTTCCAAATGAAATACAAAACTTGCTCTCATCTGAAAAGAGGACTTTGGACCACTGGGCAACAGTCCAGTTCTTCTTCTCCTTAGCCCAGGTAAGACTCCTCTGACGTTGTCTGTGGTTCAGGAGTGGCTTAACAAGAGGAATACAACAACTGTAGCCAAATTCCTTGACACGTCTGTGTGTGGTGGCTCTTGATGCCTTGACCCCAGCCTCAGTCCATTCCCTGTGAAGTTCACCCAAATTCTTGAATCGATTTTGCTTGACAATCCTCATTAGGCTGCGGTTCTCTCGGTTTGTTGTGCATCTTTTTCTTCCACACTTTTTCCTTCCACTCAACTTTCTGTTAACATGCTTGGATACAGCACTCTGTGAACAGCCAGCTTCTTTAGCAATGAATGTTTGTGGCTTACCCTCCTTGTGAAGGGTGTCAATGATTGTCTTCTGGACAACTGTCAGATCAGCAGTCTTCCCCATGATTGTGTAGCCTAGTGAACCAAACTGAGAGACCATTTTGAAGGCTCAGGAAACCTTTGCAGGTGTTTTGAGTTGATTAGCTGATTGGCATGTCACCATATTCTAATTTTTTGAGATAGTGAATTGGTGGGTTTTTGTTAAATGTGAGCCAAAATCATCACAATTAAAAGAACCAAAGACTTAAACTACTTCAGTCTGTGTGCATTGAATTTATTTAATACACGAGTTTCACAATTTGAGTTGAATTACTGAAATAAATGAACTTTTCCACGACATTCTAATTTATTGAGATGCACCTGTAAATTACTATTTATATTGTAAACATATACATCATGGTACTATTTGTTGTACTGCCTTAAATGTTTGATGATTTTAATCAAATAAATAAATTAAATGTATTTTTCATTATAGTACTGCTGTATTGATAATCTAATAATAAAGTATTTAATTTATTTTAATATTTAATTAAGAATAATAAGAATTACAAACAAACACTAAAGTAAAAACATCTGGAGAAATTCCAGTAATGAGCATTGAGGGGGATTTTGTTTTGAACTTAAATGGTATAGGGGAAACATCAACGGAAAATGTGAAAAATCTCCTTCATTGGGAAGAATGTCCTGGCATCGAAAGACAATTCATGGGGAATCAGTTCAAGCACTAGGGGGCAGTGTAATGTAATTGTTTATTACTACATAGATTTTGATCAAATCACTGTGCTACTGGAGTGTGAAGAGTCTGGGCCTTGCGCAAAGTGGAACATGCTCCACAATTGGCTTAATTTTTGTTGGCTTTAAATTAAACAAATAGCAATTTAATGCATTTATAATAAACACAATTTAAAAAAAAAAAGACATTTACACAGGTTGTGCTCAGGGTTCTGGTAAAACTGTACCTGTATCTGGAAGGTGGCCGCTGCTCTGTGCTTGCAGGTGGGAGTCATGGCCCGAGGAGGCACAGCTAAGACAGCAGAGGACAAAGCCAGAGAAAAAGAGGCGGCATGCATAGGACATGCATTCTGTACTTGAAGCCTAAAGATAAAAGTACTTATTTTGCAAACATTTAAGCTCCAAGCAACTGCTGTCTTAAACTGAAAAGCAACCCAACTAACTAATATATATAAAAAAGCTTTGCTTCCTTGCTTTTGCATTTTAATCTCTAATTTTCATATCAGAAGTTCAGCAAAGTGCTCAAAACGACATAATTTGGCACCCACTCTACAACCAGAGATTTTTGGGACTGATATTTTACTACAAAAAAGGAGTTTTCAGTGAAAACAGTCTACCAGCCTCCTACAACTGGCAGTTTACATTCCTGAAAAGGGACAACAGAGCTGCCTTCACACAGACAGATGAGAAAGAAAATGCCTCCTTTCAGATCAAACTCCACTTGCTGCACAAACTGCCATAGACTTCTACAAAAAAAAATCACAGCTCTTGAAACAAAACTACTTGCAGTATTGCCAACCTTGACGGAATACACAGCAGGGCATTACTGTGGACCTCCTCAGCCTACAGTCAGTGAGTGCTGTGATTCAAACGTTCCTCGACAGGCTATACTGAGCATAAAAAACCCAGAAAATCAGATGGCAAAAGTGACTGACAAAAGTGAGAGCAAAAATCAGTGGCACGAACAGGGAGCTAGACCCAAAGATACTCGACATATCAGACAGTCACAATCATCGCATATTGCAGCATTGGCATCTTCCTCTTCAGTTATGACTCGACTAACCAATACTGGTATTCTTCCACCCCCGATACATCTTGAAAATAGATTTGAACCATTAATGAATGTGGAGGAAGAAACCCCAAACGTGATCAGGCTCAGATCACAACAGCCAGCAGCTAACACTACAGCTGGCAGGAGCTCAAGGTCGATCAGGCAGCAGCATTCAGCTGAGACCACAGCCAAGCCCAGCACTCTGATAGTGGGGGACTCAATTATCAGAAACACTGGTAGCGGGGCTACTATCACTTGCTGAACTTATGAACTTTCTAATGAACCATAAGACTGTTAATCGAGTTATTATACATGTGGGGGAAAATGATATTCAGAAAGAGCAGTCAGAACTCCTTAAGAGGGATTTCAGTGAACTCTTTGAAACACTTGGGAGATTGAATGTTCAGTTGTTCATCAGTGGACCACTCCCAGTCCGAGGAACAAATATGTTTTCTCGGTTGCTAAGTCTAAACACTTGGCTGCACAAAACCTGCAACATGAGAGGACTGAACTACACTGATAATTTCAATATTTTATGGAGACAAAGAGAACTCTTTAAATCAGATGGCCTTCTCCCAAACAAACTTGGTGCAAAAGTGCTAAAGGACAATATCTACTTCTCCCTCCTACATCCATCTGCAATGCGCACAAATCCACTCAACCTGGATGGCACACAAACACCACCACAGTGTCCGGATGACCAAAGGATCACACTTCAGCACCTGGATGGACATTTGATCAACAAATCCCACGATAATATGACTTAAAACTGCTTTAAGATACAGGACCCAATGGAAAAAAGCCAAGGGAGCCAAGATAACAACTACATACATCAGCCTCCAGAAACTCCAGAGCCACAGTCTCTGTCACCACACACCTTCTCCCTCTTGTCAACATCCCCACTCCTGAGCTTCTCTGAGAAAATGGAGGAACTAGTGTATGCTGGTAGAAAGCTCTCCCACACCATTGCTGTGAGCCCCCAGATACAAACCACAAAACGGCAGGACTCTCTACCACCAAAGCCTGCAGGCCCAGCTCACCCTCACTCTGAGAGAGCTCTCCGGCCACTGCCACAACGCAAGGGTACATCTCGTCCTCCTCCTGCTCTTGATGAACAACAAACAACTAATAACAGCTCTAATTGATGTGTATTGGGTCCCCGCTATGGTAGCAGCAACACTCACAAATGTTTACAGAACAAGCAGGAATCCGCTGTGCCAGTAGCTTTTTCAATATATGTTATGTTAAGTGATAGGAAGAATAAGGCTTTCTAAATATGTATGGCAAACCAATCTAATCTGCTGCATATTAGACGTAAATCCAACATTACTGTGGGGCCAAAAACAGATAATGTCAAGTTAGCACTTTTAAACATCCGCTCACTAAAGGACAAGTCGTTTCTAGTCAATGACCTCATCACCACAAACAACCTGGACTTTATTTTTCTAAATGAGACTTGGTTAGATAACAGCTACAGTGCAGTGAAGTCCTCAATGAATCAGCCTCTCCGAACTTTACTTTTATGAGTGTCTGCAGAGCTTTTAGGAGAGGTGGAGGATTAGCAGCAATATTTAAAGATGTCTTTCAATGCAAGCAAGTGTCACTTGGTGATTACTTGACCTTTGAATATCTAAGTATTGTACTAAAAGGTGCTCCACACATTCTATTTATAATTATTTATAGGCCTCCAAAATACTCTCCTGGCTTTGTTGATGATTTTACAGAACTGTTATCAACAACTTCCTCTGAATTTAACTTTTGTTATTGCTGGGGATTTCAACATTCATATAGATAATCCTGAACACAGCACTGCCAAAAAACTCAAAACAGTTTTAAACACTTTTGATCTGATTCAACATACAGATGAACCCACACACAATAGCGGACACACTCTTGATCTGCTCATTAGTAAGGGTCTGAACATTTCGTCCACTATTATCAAGGATGTTGTGCTATCTGACCATTTCTGTATTTTCTTTGAAATATTGATTTCTCCTGCCACTGAAGTTAGATCTGTCTCTGTCAAAAAGAGGTACATAAATGAGAACACTAGTGTGCAATTTATCAAGGTTATATCTTTGAAACCGAGTATATCCGCAGACTGTGTTGATGATCTCCTCGATAACTTTAACTCAAAAGTTAAAAATGCTATTGCTCCTGTAAATGGTCTGGATGATCACTGGCTGGTGTAAAGCACCTTGGAGAAACACAACAACAGTGAAAAACATGAAAAGAAAATGCAGGAAACCAGAATGAATGTGGTGGAAAAAACAACTTGAAGTCCATTATAACATCTATAAAGACAGCCTTCATGCTTTCAATTTGGAATTAGGCACAGCTAGGCAGACCTTCTTCTCAAACATTATTAACAGCAATATAAACAACACCTGCACTCTTTTTGCTACTGTAGAGAGACCAACAAACCCCCCAACACAGGTTACCTGTGAAATACACTCTGACAGAAAATGCAACTAGTTTGCATATTTTTTCATGAAGAAGATCAATGATATTAGAATGGCGATCAGCTCGTCCTCATGTTGCACTGAGGTCAGATAGCACCCACCACAAAAACTTCAGAAATTAGTCATTATATCTCATTTTGAGGAAATTGATGGCAAAACCCTGGAAGAAATTGTACAGCATCTTAAAACTTCAACCTGCTGTCTTGACACACTCCCCACATCATTTTTCAAAAATATGTTTAACTGTCTGGAAAAAGATTAATTTCAAATCTTCCTTTCATAGGCAAAATCATTGAAAAGGTTGTTTTCAATCAGCTGAACAAATTCTTAATCTCGAATGGCTACTTGGACAATTTACAGTCTGGTTTCCGACCACATCATAGCAGAGAGACGGTGCTCATAAAGATCCTTAATGATATTCGGCTAAATACTGATTCAGGCAAAATATCAGTGCTGGTATTATTAGATCTCAGAGCTGCTTTTGACACTCTTGACCACAACATTCTCCTAGACAGATTGGAAAACTGGTAGGGCTCTCTGGGACGGTCCTCAGCTGGTTCAGGTCATATCTAGAAGGTAGGGGTTACTATGTGAAAATAGCAACTATGAATCTGAGTGGACATCCATGACATGCAGAGTCCCACAAGGCTCAATTCTTGCACTGCTCCTGTTCAACCTGTATATGCTCCCACTAGGCCAAATTATGAAAAAGAAACAAATTGCATACCATAGATATGCAGACAATACCCAGATCTATCTAGCCCTATCGCCAAATGACTACAGCCCCATAGACTCTCTGTGCAAGTGCATTAATGAAATTAACAGTTGGATGTGCCAAAACTTTCTTCAGTTAAACAATGACAAGACAGAGGTCATTGTTTTTGGCGACATAGGTGAAATTCCAAAGGTGAATACATACCTTGGCTCCAAGGGCCTAAAGACAAAAAATAAAATAAGAAATCATGGTGTAATTTTCGAGTCAGACCTTAGTTTCATTAGTCACATCAAAGCAATAACTAAATCGGCCAACTATCATCTAAAACATATAGCCAGAATTAGATGTTTTGTATCCAGTCAAGAGAAACTTGTTCATGCATTCATCACCAGTAGGGTAGACTACTGCAATGGACTCCTAACCGGCCTTCCCAAATTAGACACCTACAGCTCATTCAGAATGCCGCTGCCAGGATTCTCACCCGAACTAAAAAATCTGAGCATATTACTCCAGTCCTCAGGTCTTTACACTGGCTCCAAATTACATTTAGAATTTACTTTAAAGTACTATTACTCATTTATAAATTGCTCAATAGCCTTGGACATAAATACATTTCAGATATGCTTGTTGAATATAAACCTAACAGACCTCTCAGATCATTAGTATCAAGTCAGTTAGACAGAGGGTTCATTCAAAACAAGGTGAGACAGCATTTAGCTATTATGCCACCTGCAGCTGGAACCAGCTTCAAGAAGTGGTTAGATGTGCCCCAAAAGTAGCCACATTTAAATCCAGACTGAAAGCACTTCTGTTTAGCTGTGCATTTTCTGACTGAGCATTGTGCTGCACTTATTCATTTCACTGAATCATTTTGCTTTTGTCTTTTTAATTTTAATTATTTTGTATCTCATTGACTTGTGATGCCTATTGAAGCTACAGAGAACAATCAGTAAACTCTCACTTGATTATTGCAAAACCTTACTCTGAGTTTTTATTCTTCAATATCCATATTGAGGACCCAGCTGTTGCCTCCTACAGCTTATGGTGGAAGAATTCAGGCAATTTTATCAGCGTAAACTTGATCAACCTACAAAAATAAGATAGATAGATTTTGTTATTTTGTTAGAGACTGTCTGGTGGAGAGATAGAGTGAGGCGCTGCTGTTAGTACCTGAATAAAAGAGGCCTACCTGCACACTGTACCGAGAGTGAGCGGGAGTGGTTACACCCCGCACTCTGTACCGAGAGTGAGCAGGAGTGGTTCTGACAGTCCACGCTTATGTTCTAGTCCTCACTTAGAGTCTTTATTAAGAATCTAGCAGTGGCTAGATATCACACCCGGATGTAGTGGTATCTTGATTAGAAAGTGAGGATGTCCTTGTGACATCAGAGACATCCGCAGAAGGATGGCGCAAATAATAGTGTGCAGATTTTGAATGGGAAAACCTCATCTCTCTTGGTGTCTCCACTCAGACAGGGGCGCCCTGAGTTTAGGAAAAGATAGATAGCAGATTCTTTTAGTTCAGATTAAATATTTAGTTTTATTTTATTTTCTTGTTTTATATACACAGTGTAGGCACTGTATGATTCTGGGTACACTGAGATCTGCCTTTGAGACTAAAATTAAAGGAAAATAAATTCAATAATGATTTGGATCATTTCATGTTCTCTGCTTTTTCAGTTCGCTGAAGTCGTGCTCTTAGTAGCTGTTCTCCTGATTTTTATGCTATTTTATTTTCTTCTTTTTATTTTATTTTTATATAACTTTTTCTCATGTGCGTATTACTTTTTATTCTTATTTCATGTTCTAATTTTTTTTATTATTTTTTTTTATGTATCTTGTATTTTCTTTCAAATGTATATGTAAAGCACTTTGAATTGCCATTGCATATGAAATGTGCTATATAAATAAACTTGCCTTGCCTTGCCTTGAAGCAACCAAACGTTTGTGGTAAAGCAAAGCCCAGTTTTAAAAAAAGACTTCAAGCTTTAATGGAAAAAATATTTTAATAATACAGCTAATATTTGAACATTTGAAAAGCTGCTTTAGATTGTCTTATAGATTGCATTTTCCTCTGATGACATGTACCACCTCATCCAAAGCACATAAAACCACTATATAAGCTAACGCATTTTAGTATGTGACCATAATGCATAGTGCATACCAAAAATGCTCTATAGGCCTACAGTATAATTTTTCTTTAAGGTTTAATTAAAAAAATAAATGTTGTATGGTACATTTGAGCTACCAAAAAATATGTTTTTTCAGTGTGTATTTACAGTAGAAGTCATTGCAGATATTAATGAGACAGCACTGATATTAAGCTTGCCTGAACGTATAAACTATTTTATATATTTCTCTATCTGGGCAGGGAAAATAGTAAAATTGTATATAAGCAAACACATTCATTTGTATTTTGTATTTGTAACATGCTGTAAGGTGTTTTTCTTTTTTTTTTTTTGAACTACAGTGGTTCGAGATGTAAGAATGCTGAGGTGACAGAAGAAATGTTAACAGTAAGATGGAATAAAACTGTGCATTTCTTGTCTATTACCACCTTCTGCTACTTATACCAACGATGGAAATAAGTGCAGTTAGAATAGCTAATAACGTGGGAGAGCATTGTTTAGAACCGAACTATGACCTTATTGTTAAGCAATATGGAGCACTTGAAAGTATATAGTTTACACAGTGCTAGAAACTAGACAGATTAAGTTGAAAATGTTTAATAACAGTAATGTCTTAAAAGGTTACATCAGATGGTTACAATTTAAAGAAAATAATTTCAAATTGGATGTATGAAATATGTATATGAAAGAGTCTCAATACACAAGACACCTCAGCCAACAGGCTGATAGATCATTACCAGCACCCTTTGTAAGTATTGGAATGAAAGAGGTGGTCTGTTTTCACAAAGGAATAAGAGTCTTAATTCAGGAATGAATTTCTTTGTTAATTTCCATTCCTACAATGCCTTTGTATTTTGATAATCCAAACATTTTATTTAAAAAGAATAGTATGAAACATGGCACTCCAACTATCTGTGTACTGTATATAAAATGTATTGGAAATGAATAATACAGTCCTTTGTCAAGGATAGTATGTTAAATAAAAATCATTTAATCAAATCCATGTTAACAAACAATACTTCCATGACTCACAATTAATTTTCTGCCTGTCACATGTGTCCACATAAAACTCTCTGAATATGGGTTCTGAATAAGCAGCACGGTTTCTCACTTTCTATTATTTCACAGTTCGTAGAGGGTTTAAGAGAGTGCAAGATTAAGCAATGGATAGGATACTTTTGAATTTGGTTGGAAGAGCTCTCTACCATCAAAGAGAGAAGACATCACGTAGCAAACTCATGGCGGATATAAACAGACATGCCCACAGAGAGAGGGACATGCTGACGAGCGGAGAGCCTGCACTGGTCTTCATGCTGTAAATGCATCTGCCCACATTCCCCACCTTGTCAACTGCAGATAAAGTCACAGAAGGTGAGCAACATGAGGCCTCATATTGACCCATGACCACGGTTACACTGGTGTTTACCACTTCTTTCTGAGTGAGGTTTCCACTGCCTTGCTGGATGGTAATGCTATTGATACCTGTGCCATTACCATCTGTGATGTTGACAGACAGTTCCCAGTTTGACGAGCTGCAAGAGGAGGAGGAGCAACTGCCCTGAACACCGAAAATTTTGCATTTTGGAGGTGTGAAGTCTGTCACCTGAATGGAACAGTAAAGGGAGAGGTAAAACAACCACTTACTGAAGAATAATGTATCTGTCTTTCACTGGATTCTCTGTGAACTCTGCTCTTAATTAGTCTAGCATATACCAAGAGTTCAGTATATAAATGTTTTTTGCCTACTATTATCAAGTCATTTTTCTTTGTATAGCACTTTTTACAATACACATCATTTCAAAGCAGTTTTACAGAAAATTATGCTATATGCTTAATATCTGAAATGTCTTAAAGTCATCATTGTGCGGTTTGATGAAAAACGTGATTGTAGATTATGCCTTAAATGTCACTGAGGGGGCCAGTTATCCTCTGGATAAACAGCTGAATATAATGCCAGTATTAGATATCTATGTGTAGTGTAATTCATGGGTTAAATTAGTAAACTGAGAAAAATTGGTGGCCAATATTTAAACAAAATGATTTTGTATGAACTGTAAGATTTATGACTAAAAGTCATTGAAGTCCATGCTAAATTAACTGCGGAAGTGCACACAGATGCATTCTCCTTTGTAAAGCCTGGTTCACACAGTTTTTTTCTATCCTTTACATTTGCAGCATCAGACTACGATATGACCCCAGTAAAGATGCCAAGACACATTGTGCGACATCAACTGTCTTCTATGTCAGACTGTATGAAATAGATCTTTTATGACTTAAGATTGAAAGAAAAGAAAAAGATGGAGAATCTGGAGTCATTGCTGGGTAAAAGAGGACGCCATGGAATGCGCATTCTATAATGCAAACGCGATAATATAATCATAATGTGAAGATAACGCTAGCCAACACCATATTCGTGTTGGCATATCACATAGACAAGCTAGTATCAGTCATCAGATGTTGTGTTTCTATTGGTTCTTTATTAATCGAGCGTCGTAAGAGTAGTCACACTGCAGGACTTCAACCCAATATTTCTGACCGTGTCAGAATTTCATTGGAGGTTAAAGATAATCGCAAGGGCAATTAATTGGCCATTTGTGAGCATGTTACACTAAACAATGTAAGAACGACGATTTTGCCCTAAGATGAAATTTGTCTCAGATGGCTGAATCGTAGCGAAAATCATACAGTGTGAACCGGGCTTTATTTGGCTGATGAAGGCTTTAGTTGGCAAATAATTTAATTAATTTAATTTATTGCACACCTCCAGTACAACATACTGTGCCCAATCACTGAACTTCTGGCTTAGATGTTACTCTATGTCAGTGGTTCTCAACCAGGGGGCCAGGACCCACTAGGGGGCCTCAAGATGAATTTGCTACACTACATATAAAATGCTAAAAAAATAAAAATAAATAAAGTCCTACATTTTTTTTAGGAATTGATTCTATAACTCTAAGAAATTGCATGAAAAATAGCATCGCAAACAGAAATATGCCCCTCTTTTTAAATATCTTTATCTACGGCCACATTTTGTCCCAAAGAAAGTTCAACTTCACAACAGCAGAATGCTTCAGTCTGTTTGAAATCATTTGATTTTACCTTAGAGAGGACCGAAAGGCGAAGCACAACATAATTTGAGTCACTTCCTCCAGGGCCCTCTGCCTCCATAGTGAGAGTAACGTCTGTGCCTGAAACAGTGTTAGCAGGAGGAGTTAGAGACACTGTCCCTTGAGCACTTCCTCCGCTTACAAGGGTGAGCCTGTGTTGACACAGAAACACAAGTGTGGCACTCACATTTTTTGTTCTTGATAAGAAAAGTGGTGTCAAAGATTTGACAGTTTTAACAGGTCATTTACGTTGATGGATAGTTCATAGGGATGCTTTTGTCGTTCCTTGCATGAATTGTGTAGGCACCACCAGTTCCATTGGTTGTTACAATAAAATTTTGTTTAAATTCTTTTCCTGGTTGCATGGAGCTTCCTACCATTGCCTGTGGTAAAACAGATAAAAGAAAAGACAATAAGACATTTAATTGCAATAGAAGGCTGACAAAGAGATGGCCAGGTTACATTTTACCACAAAATTCAAAAGAACAAAAAATAAACACGCAAAAAATTCTAAGGGTCCTATTAGCAGACTACATTTTCTTTATGCAAAATATGATTTCTTAATTTCGTTTTCTCTTTTGGTTTTGGGGTAAAATGTGACCTGGACATTTCTTGAGAAGTTCTGTAAGATTCAAAGATTAATGTGCCAACAAAGAATACAGTTTGTACCTTAATGTTGACTTTGGACTGAGACATCTGTGTGGTGCTCTGCCTCTGGAAAAGGCTAGAGGAGGTTGTGTCTTTTCCCTTCAGCCACACCACAAACTCTCCCTCTGGTACTTCCTTCACAGTAACTAGGAAATATCCATTACCCATTTTCTCTATGGTTCCTTTAGACACTCTGAGCCTTGACACATCCATGAGAGCAACTTCCTGCACCTCCAGAACCTCTGGACCTTTCTCTCCAGTCAGCATTAGCAACAGCTTAGCTGGTAATCCTAAATAAAGAACAAAGAATGAACTGACAAACTCCCTCTATACGTATAATTCAAAACTATTGTGTGAGAGAAAATCTCATTAAGGCTAGAAACATAATTTACGCAAGTACGCAAACACAGACACAAGCACTTGGCACACGCATTGCCAACGCCTGGTTGAACACACTAATGTGTGATCTTGCGTTAATGTGGTGATAACCTCAATACTCATGGGGGCAATAGAGTTATCTCAAAAAGTGTATGCCATAAAAACAGATGTGTTATTATTCAGATTAGTTGCAATAAATATATTGACTAAATATACTGACTAAATAAAAAATGTTCTCTTCAAACTGTTGCTCTGCCATGACAGTGGTTGACTCGAAAGAGAAAACTCACTGTAAAAGCAGACAGTTCACACCAATGTCAACTTTACCGCACCCCTTGTGGCAACATTGAGAATGCAATGCATACTTGCATTGACTCATGAATTCCAGTCTAACACATTTCAGAACGTAACAACGCATTAAATCAAGCTTGCATAGTGAACCTAGAGAAGTCTGAGTTCGTGTGCTAACATTGAATATGTTTCGAGCTTAATTTAAAAATGATTTCATAGTTAAACTCTACAATGGTTCAAACCTGCTGGTGGGCATCCATCAATGACAGCATATCCAGGATGTGGTCCTTTGAATTCCTCTACAAAGTCATAGATGAATGAAATTGCACTCTGACCTAAAAATAAAACACATGGTAAATCAAACACAAAAGAAACAAAACCTCTTTATTGCCTTTTACAGACACTTCAGAATGCAACACCTTTCATTTTGTTAATACTCCACCGTGATAGGTTTAAGTTCGTGGGCAATGGAGTCGCCAGGACGCAACGAACTGTCAGCATGAGCATTTTATTACTCTTCAGCGTCACACAAAAACATTAACAAAAAAGGGCACTTAGTGGCCAAATACACACAAACGAGTCTTTGTTATTCAGGTGGGCACATGCAGCCACAACTTTCTCTGCTGTTTATCCCCCACACTGATGCTCTGGCGTGCCTTATCAGGTTGCCCTCTGCAATCACTATAATGAGAGACAGGTGTTCGAGTAATCACAACCCAGGTGGCTAGTCTTACCGCTCTCCATCTCCAGACACATGGCCGTGCTCTCCCATGCCACATACCCCCACCACCGACTCAGGCCAGGGAAACATCCGGCCAGCCAAATCCCCCCCCCCCCCCCATTTCTGGAGAGAATGTCAGCCACAACAATCTGCGCCCCCGGTCTGTGTATCACCTCGAACTTAAAGGGATGAAGAGCACATTAGTATCCTTCATGCGGTGGAGCAGAGGAGCATGATCAGAACAGAGGGTGAAGACCTGCCCCAGCAGGTAGTAGCGGGTGGTAAGAACAGCCCGCTTAATTGCAAGACACTCCTTCTCGATGGTATTGTACTTTGTCTCCCTGAAGGAGAGCTTGCTACTAATAAACAGCACCGGCCGTTCCTCCCCTCCCACCTCCTACGAGAGCACCGCCCCCAGCCCCCTGTCAGATGAATCTGTCTGCAAAATAAAGGGGAGTGAAGTCAGGAGCATGTAAAAGAGGCCCCCCACAAAGTGCAGACTTTACCTTAAGGAAAGCCTGTCGGCACGGCTCTGTCCACTGGACCGGATCGGGGGCCCCCTTTTTAGTAAGGTCAGTCAGTGGGCTGGTGACATCAGAATAGCTAGGCACAAACCTCCGGTAGTAGCCAGCCAGCCCCAGAAACTGCCTTACTTCCTTTTTGGTCTTGGGCGTTGGGCAGGCTGCGATCACTGCAGTTTTATCAACCTGTGGATGCACCTGCCCGTGACCCAAGTGGAACCCCAGATACCTAACTTCCACCCACCCAATTGCACATTTCTTCGGGTTGGCCGTGAGTCCCGCCTGTTGCAGCGCTCTCAGGACAGCCCACAGATGTTGCATATACCGCCGCCAGTCATTATTATAAATAATAATGTCATCTAGATATGCAGCAGAATATGCCGTATGCGGTCTGAGGCTCTTGTCCATGAGGCGCTGAAATGTGGCCGGGGCCTGAACAAACCAACGTTTGTTTGGGGCCACAAATTGGTCACGAAATGGTGTAATCCAAACGGAGTGGAAAAAGGCATTTGCCAATAACCCTTTGTCAAGTCCATCATTGAGTAAAATTGAGCCATGCCCAACCGATCGAGTAACTCGTCAATTCACGGCATTGGTTAAGCATCAAATTTGGACACCGCGTTCACTTTCCAGTAGTCCACACAGAACCAGACCGGCCCGTCGCTCTTAGGAACCAGAACCACTGGGCTGGCCCAATCACTGTGCGACTCTTGTATTATCTCAAGCATTGCCTCTAATTCTTCCTGAACAACCTTTTTCTTGTGTTCAGGAAGATGATAGGGGCAGCTACGAACCACCACCACCGGGGTGGTCTTGATATGGTGCTCTACGAGGTTTGTGTGACTGGGAAGGGGTGAGAACACGTCTGCGAATTCCTCTTGCAACCGGGCAATGTCTGTAAACTGCGACAGAGAGAGGGACCACAAGCGACCAGGGTGAATGAATTTGGATTGGGAGTCACCTCCGGCCTGAGCTCCACCCTCTCCAGAACAACCGTCACCAAGGCTACAGGCACTGCCTCCCTCCGTGTTTTGAAGAGGTTGAGGTGGTAGATTTGATGTGCCCCTCCCCTATTCGTTTGCTTAACCTTGTAATCGAGATCTCCAACTCGTGTGACCTCAAAGGGTCCTTGCCACTTGGTGAGTAATTTGGAGCTCGAAGTGGACAGCAATACAAGCACTCTATCTCCCTGTGCGAATTCATGTAGTCAAGTGCCCCTGTCGTACAGTCAGCATTGATGTTCTTGCGTTTGGAGCAAATTCTCCTGTTTTACCTGCCCCAAAGTGTGGAGTTTTGCTCTAAGGTCAAGAACGTATTGAATTTGGTTCTTACTATTCAAAGGTCCTTCATCCCAAGCTTCCTGTATGATGTCGAGCACACCACGAGGCTGATGACCATACAGTAGCTCGAATGAGGAAAACCCTGTGTAGGCTTGCGGGACCTCTCGTACTGCAAACAACAGGGGTTCGAGCCACTTATCCCAATTTTTAACATCTTTGTGCACAAACTTACGAATCATGTTTTTCAAGGTCTTATTAAATCGTTCGACCAACCCGTCGGTTTGCAGGTGGTAAACGCTGGTCCGAATCGATTTAATGCCTAACAATTCATATAGTTCATGAAGTGTACATGACATGAATGTCGTGCCTTGGTCAGTGAGGATTTCCTTAGGAATCCCCACTCGGGAGATAATTTTGAAGAGTGCCTCAACAACACTATGTGCCGAGATGTTGCGTAGAGGCACTGCTTCCAGATATCGCATTGCATAGTTCACCAGAATTAATACAAAGTGATGGCCACATGCAGTCCGCTCTAATGGCCCGACGAGGTCCATGCCAATTCTCTCGAAGGGGACTTCGATCAGCGGTAGAGGGCGCAATGGCACTTTTGTGGTGGCTAGTGAATTCACCAGCTGACATTCACGGCACACCGCACACCATTTGCGTATGTCTCCGTGAATGTCCGGCCAAACAAAATGGGCCTTTATATAATTTATAAAGTCTTTTCATGATCTAGGTGACCAGCCATTGGGTTATGGTGAGCCACCTGGAAGAGTGTTTCCCAATGGCTCTTTGGTACTAACAGCTGAGTTGTATTTTCTTTGGTCTGAGTGTCCTGCATCACTCGATACAACCATTCTTAATAATGGAAAAGTATGGATATGTGAGCACAATATTAGGCTGGAGCTGTTGACCATCAGTTACTTTCACTTGGTCAAAAGCGTGCTTGAGGGACTCGTCACGCGACTGCTCCAGAGGAAAATCCCCCTAAGGGAAGCCCCTGAGTATGGGAATTCCCTCATCCATGTCATCATGATGCGGAGCAGACGTCGATGGCCCTGGAACCGCTTCTCCAGCCATCACCTCGCACGTCACACACCGTGACACCACTTTACAGGACCCATCCACAAACATTACCCTCAATACATTTTTAAACACCAATTTTTAAAGGCCAATTGGTTCCCAGAATTAGTGGATGGGTGAGTTGGGAATTAACTGCAGCCTCGACTCCTTTTTCCCCTCAATGGTCCCCTCGTATCTCAGTGGAAACCACCGGATACCTGTGAATGTCACCAAGCACACACCTCACCCTCACCCATTTATTCTTACCCAATGCCCCACCTTGCACCAAGCATTGGTGGATAGGGGTTTGGGAACAAACCGAATCCACTAAAGCTTGATGTGTATCCCCTTTTACTCTCACCATTATCCAATACGCCCCTGCCTGATCAGTGGTGGCCTGCGGAGTGTGAGGGATCTGGATCAGTGTCCACACCTCCATCACCGGATATCGATCCTGGCAGTGCCTGGCTTCCCCACAGCTCCGATAGACCAGCCCAGGTTTTCCTTCCACACTCATGGGGGCGGTCTCACCAACCTGGGGAGGAGAGCGTAGGGAGACAGGGGGAGTAGGAAGGATAGACAAGGGGAGGGGTCCCCTGAAGTGGCACTGGACCCACTCAGACATTGCTTGGGGAAGTTGGGAGACGAACTGCTCCAGTACCACCAGATCGATGATGTCCATGGCGCCACATGTTCCCTCAGCCAGCAACCAACTCTGGTAGGCATCCCGGAGCTGTTGAGCAATAGGCGGCCATGCCTCCCAAAGCTCAGGGATCTGAAGTGTTGTTGACTCTGCTCGGGGCTACAGCTAACCCATTGCTGGATGACTTTCTTCAGATGTTGGTAGTTCAGGAGGCTGGCGGCAGGAAGTTGCGGTGCCGCTAACTGCACCTCCCCTGAGAGTAAGGGCAATAAGCGGGCTGCCCACTAGTCAGGAGGCCACTTCAATACCTCGGCTGTCTTCTCCAAAAGGTTGAGGAAGGCCTCCGGATCATCATTTGACCCCATTTTCATCAGGGTCACAGGTGGGGTGGGCTCCGGGGAGGTCGCAGCACCAGCCCCCTGACTGGCGATCAGGCTCTGGAACACCTGCTGGTCCTCTGCTTGTGCCTGGAGCAGGACTTGGAAAATGCTGTTCCTGCTCTAGGCGTAACTTCATCAGGACTCAATGCTGGTTTTCCTGGATGCTGGCGAGGGACTTGAAAACTTCGCCCAGCGGTGAAGACTCCACAATGGCATAATCCTCCAAAGCCGGGTTTTCGGCACCACTGTGATAGGTTTAAGTTTGTGGGCAGTAGAGGAGTCAGGAGGCAATGAACTGTCAGCATGAGTATTTTATTACTCTTCAGCATCACACAAAAACTTTAACAACAAAAGGGCACTTAGTGGCCAATTACACACAAATGAGTCTTTGTTAGTCAGGCGGGCACATGCAGCCACAACTCTCTTTGCTGTCTCTCCCCCACACTGATGCTCTGGCGTGCTTTTTCAGGTCTCACTCTGCCATCACTATAATGAGAGACAGGTGTTAATCACAACCCAGGTGACGAGACTTACTGCTCTCCCTCCCCCGCAGACAGACACATGACCACGCCCCCCCCCCCCATGCCACATCCACCTTAACTTTCGCAGTTGATCAATCCATGATTGCTGGTTCATGTGTGGATTGCAAGGATCCCAAACTTTGGTATTCTGATGTCATGTAAAAGCCTTAATGTAGTTGAAATCGTATCGGTCCTATTTTTGTGAAATCAGACCAATAGACCAAGAAAATGCGACTGTAGCTCAGCTTCGTCCAGCATTTTAACACATTAATCGGACCATTATTGGCCTCGGCATTGTGCGGGTACACCGAAAGAGACAGGTGATGCGCAACATGGATAGATGAAAAACAAGGAACTGCAAACCTTTTAAAAAGTCACCAAAGAGCTAGAAGCCTTAATTCGAAGCCCCAAACAGTTCAGTGTACAATGGAATCACCGCAAATCAAGCTATTAAAGGCCAAAAAAAGATGTAAGGTATGGAAGGAGCAGCAACAATCCAGTCGTGTGCCAACCGTTGGAGATTTGGAGGAGCTTCACTTGCTCAGCTGTCATTCTTTATTCAAATATTCTATTACGCATTGTGACATATATAGTATACTTGGACAGCCAAATGAAGATTGTAGCTCGACTACACAAAACCCGTAGTAGTCTGATTATAACTGCTCTTGTAAATGTAAAGAGAAGAAGTGTAAACACCCCCATAGCTTGGTTTTGGATTGGTTCATCAGATCAGTACATGTTGACTCACCAATTACTTTTATGGTGTAGGACCCTGTTGACTTCATGTCAATATTCCACAGGCCCATGTCCGTTCCTTTCAGTTGGATTCGTTGCAGGTTTCCCACTTTCTGAATTATTCCCAGAGGTCCACTGGCAACCGTGTTAGCTTGAGACACACCTGTAAGCAAGCACTTTATGTAAGTCCATATTTAAGAAGAGGGATGTAATGATTTTACTTTGATGTTTTGCTTTGATGTCGTGCACAAATAATAACTGAATAAGTACAGTTGAGTATAATACAATCAGATCTCATTTGTACATTCTAAAATGGCCTCTGATTTTACCTGTAGGGCTGTGTAGGGTAAATATTAGGTCACTCCCTGTGATGTAGATGGTAGTATTGGACACAGATTTATCCAGCAGAAAGGGAAAACTCTCCACAAGACCTGAATTCCTGGAACACTGCAAAATAGTTACCTGACAGAAGAAGAAAGTGTGCATACATTCATGAAAAACAGATTTGTGCATTTCATATGCCAGAAAAACTTTAGTTTTACTCAAAGGTGCATTCAGTAATTTTTTTCTCATTAAAAAAGTTTTACACCTAAAGAGATGTATAGTACTTTTAAGAAATGTACACTCACATGAGATGAAGACTCAAGTCATATCAGTAGCCTAATACTGTAAATATTTATTTTACACTGTGCTGGGCTGCCTCTTGTGGGCCGCCATGTTGAGATCACACGACCAGCCAACTACTACTCGGTCATTTCCTTATTATCGGACACTTCAGCACAAATTAATCATGGTTGACTGCTAATAGCAAATTTCTACAATGGCATTGGTACAGTAAACTATTCCTGCATGATGCTGCATCCGCCCCACTAGGTGTCAGTATACGTCAATAAACGCTTTTAGAATTTCATATTGAGTATGAGACATCATACCAGGGCAGAAGTAGAGGTGTCAACAATGATGTCAGTGGCTTGAGAGAGGTGGGACTTTGAGACTTCAATGGCTTGACCCCCAGAGGCCAAAGCCATGTCATAATACACTTGAAACTGTGAGCGTGGCAGCTCCCTTCTCTTCCTCATTGGTGCTGTCATGAAGAAAGACACCTGAAAAGAGAAGGCATACAATGGAAATTTTGATAGTTGTACAAATTCCATTTTTTGTTCTGAAACAAAGATTTTTACCGTTGACTTGGTGCTGCGGATAAGGGCAGTGATGGTATTCTCAAGGAACATATCCTTAGCTGGGGCATCTGTGAACACATATATTTGTGAGGAGGAGGGAGCACCTGTCAGAGCCAACTGTGAGAGAGACAGAATGTCAGAAAGGAGGAGAGAAAGAGAAAGATTGGGTACACTGGAAAAATGTACTCTAGTATTGTAATGAATAGACAGAGTTAAGAGTTTCCATTTTATACTGATCTACCACCTTATGTTATTTTCCCGAAATGTAAATAATTTCTCATAAATAATAAAATCTTGAGATCCGTTGCATGTTCATGAGCCCCATGGGAGAAGTTCTTTCACAGTTGTTCGCATGTAAAAACAACTCAAGTTCTTACATTTATGCGTGCACCTGCGCAACAGATGCAAAGATATCCACTTACATTTTGGGCAGTTTCTCATCGTATGCCTTCGGAAGACTTGTAATATTATGCGCAAACCACATAGACTGCTTTTCTGATACTCTTGGGTCCTTTTTTAAGTTTTAAAGTAAGGAACTGCACATTAAAACATCTGCTTTTGTGTTCCACATAAGACAGAATATCATATGGGTTTGGAACAACTTGAGTCCCAAACAAAACAGTACCTGAAGTCCTGACAGGCACATTTCTGGGATGTCCCCACCCCCTGCAGCGCTGAGCTTGGAGATCTCAGATTTCATCACATCTGGGTCTGTGGTCCGTATTAATGGTCCAAAATCTACATATTTATACAGATTAAATTTTATTTGGGCTATGTCTGATTACTTTTGCTTCATTGAAACTAATAAGACAAAAAGTATGTTTCAGGAAATGTTTTTGGACTCACCTGGATCATTAAACGGCACCAGAATATATTGAGATGGTTCATCTTGAGTTCCATTCTTACTGTCGATGATGTTGTAAGCGACTCTTTTGGCCTCTGCGATGTCTTGTGACATACTGCCTGTAGTGTCAATGACAAAGACCAGCACTGCAGATCGTGCGATACCCATCAGCCTGACAGAGACAGGGAATATGTTGTTGATAAATGCTTCAATTTAAATGCAATAATTGTAACATATTAAGACTTTTACATTACTTTACATTTATTCTTTTAGCAGACGGTTTCAGTGGCTTACAAATACGGAATGCTACAAAGAGAACATATTTATGTGTCCTCACAAACAAATACAGTAGGAAACCTTCAAACTTTTATTCAGTTTGCATACACTTAAAAAAAAAAAATAATAATAATAATTTTTTTTAGTAATCATTTTAGTAAGGTTTATGTTCAAAACAAGAAAAAAGATTTTCTAATGGGTAAGGATAAATAACCTTAATTCAAAGTGAAACAAGTGTATTTTTCTTATTCCGTTACCAATCTGTTTTTTCTTGTTTTAAGCATTAACCTCACCATTTTTTTTTTCTAGATTCCTCTGAAAACAAGACTTAATATTTAATGTTGTTTTGCTTCTCAAGTTAATTTATCTTGTTTTAAGGATGATTTTTTTTTTGCTGGCGAACAAGAAAAATACTAATTAAGAAAATTATTTTTGTAGTACAAAGGTGTATAAGGAATCTCCTCTCATACCGAAGGTAGTCCTTGTTTCCTATGGCACCACGGATATCTTCTAGCAGGTCCATGGTGGCCTCAGATGCCAGGTTTGCAGCAGTATTGTGTAGATGAGCATTATAGGGAAGGCGCTCATCTTTATTGATCCCACCACGAGGATTCTGGCTACTGCTGAGATCAGTATCCCCACCATGGCTACATTTACCTTTGCCAGAGAGATGTAATGATAGTATAACGTCGGTATTATTCAAGAACAGAATGCTGTGTGTGCTCAAGCATGTCTTTTGGTGTAAATATATGTACTGTTTCCTCACCCTGAGGTTTGTCAGAGGAGAACAAGTCCATGTATCCCGAAGTGAGATACTTCCCGTTCAGAATGGCAGGCAGAAGCGGGTTTGGACATTTGCCAGTGGCACAGTCACTGCATGTTGGCATTGTAACATCTGCATGCAAACACATATACATATATTCACATCAGGGTTATTATCAATTCAAATTACAATTTAGTTAATGAATTTTAAATAAATTTGAATTGAGGTAGCAATCAGGAATCCAAATTGAATTAATGGAAGTCGAGTTAAAATGGTTTGAAATTCAAAGAAACTGTTGCAATGGTAATTTAATACTAATTTCATTTTTGAGTATAAATTATCCATAAGCATTTTATCATAAACTAAACATATATATTATTTTCAGAAACTTTAGATAATATGACATTTTTGAAATGCCACCTGAAATGTAATCAATTTCATAATGATTAATAAATTAATTTATTTTATGGACCATGGTAGAATAACACTTAATTTCCCAGAATAATTCAGAAATTGGGATGTCAAAATAAATTTGTATAAAGTTGGCTGAAAATAGTGTACTTTGTGGTGCTATATCGTGCTAAAAATATTTTTTGGATGGTCGTGTTAACTGTTTGAAAGAACTTAGTTTAGATAAATATATGTCTAATCAGTATAGGAAAAAAAATATTCTAAATGTCCAGTAAATGTATTCAACATATCTAATAAATAGGCATATAAATAGTAATTATATTCTTAATTTCGATCAATTAGAAATTATTTAATTATGTTTTGCCACCAAATTTTTGTATGACTGTGTTGAATTTCTTTGAATTCAGTAAACTACTGTCATTTCTGTCATTCCAATACAAATTCTAATTTAACTTCTTTTGGGGCGTGACTAATTTATTTCAAATTTTAACTCATGAATTGAAAGGGAGCCCATTTAAACTCTTCACACATCATCCGTTAAAACACATGCAATCACAGATATGCCCTCAATACAGTGATTTGCTTCTGTTTAGGGCCACTTTCAGGATGATTTATCTGATACTATATGATATTTACTCTCATCTTATCAGTTATGAACCATCTGTTCTCTTATCTCTAGTTATCATTTTAAAGATTGATTTTAGATTGAGCTATTACACTGGACATGTTAACAATAAAAGCCTACGGAATGGCATAATCTTAATTCTTTTCCGTATTTGACTCTTTCTCATAATCACACCCACACCCGTATGTACCTGCAATGTTCTCAATGGTGAGATCTGGTCTGATGAGGTTGACATATGGACTTTTGTTACCTAGTTCAACCCAGTTACTGTGGCTATAAAAATCCTGAAAAATAAATAAATAAATAAAGATTCATAATGAATACTTAGATTTAGATTTAGTTACATGCCCTGTTTCACCTAGTTCAATGCAACCTTTTCCATAATTATTATATGTTTAATAAAAGCACATAGTAAATAGGTCTTTTCTTCCTCACCTGCAGTGTGTGACACACTCGCCCCAATGTGTCTCGGGCAGATTGAAGGTTGTTAGTGTGGACATTAGCTTTAATGGCTGCTGTCCCCTGAGTGATGAGGTTGCGTCCCTCATCAAAGGCCTCGTTATTGAAGTGGTGTGGTGCACTGCCCATCAAGTCACGGTCCACATAGCTGTTCTGCATGTAGATCTGATTCAGAGCCGTACGAAACTTGGAACCTGAAACCTCACCTGTGGCCATACCCAGGCAGGCACTCAGCAGCTCTTCTGCTGATGAACCCTGTGTGAAAGTTTTTTTATTATTATTAAAGGAATACTGCCCAGCAATGGCAACATGCAGTAACTACACATCAAATTACGACAGAAATCAAGTCTCTTATGACTCTGTCCTGTGACTGACAGGTTTGGCTGAACTATGCTCAAAGCAAAATGAGACTATTTTATAATCCACAGCTGGTCAATGAAAACAATTTTGATGCAATCATTGTCATAATTTCTCTTCATTTTATGCACTAAATTCCAAGTTTTTATTGAATAACAACTTAAGATTTTGGTTTGTTCCTTACACAAAGCTTTCGTATGACTTCTGTAATGGCTTGAACTACATGGGACATATAGTCCACTTTTATCTTACTTTTATCATTTTGTTTTCAAATTTTTCTTCTTGATGTCCCTTGTCACTATATGCTTTCATTATATGGAAAAGAACAGCATAAACAACCTTCAAAATGTCTCCTTTTGTGTTCCAATAAAGAAAGAAAGCATTTTGGTTAGGAACGACATGACTGTGAGCAAATGATGACAGAATTCTCTCTTTATTTTCTGGATTAAATATTTCTTCAACTTAATGATTACTATCTGAAGTCCACCACTTGTTGCAATCAATACGTGTTGACAAACAAAAGCACAAGATGTACATGTACACAAACATACTTACTGTTGGTTTGAATTCTCTTCCATCAGTTTCAGCCACTGCTTCACACACCTCATAGATCTTTGCCATTACAGCACTATCAGTAATGGTCACATGAGTGTTTCCGCTACCCCCAACTGACATGAATGCCTGAGCCCGGGACACCAGAAATGCCATCAGGGCCACGACTCTCACCTTCATGATCATCTGAATTAAGTGTCAAAAGTTTCTCTTAAGTAATGCATGGCTGAGCAGACAGCAACTCTACTACATAGTTAAAAGGATGAAACTCTCACCCTCATGTTGTTCCAACCCCATATGACTTTCGTTATTATGTGGAACACAAAAAGAGTTGTGAGAATGTTAGCCCCAGTCACCATTCACTTTCATTGCATCTTTTTTTTCCCCATACAATAAAAGTGAAAGGTGACTGAGGCTGTCATTCTGCTTAACATCTTTTTGTGTTCCACAAAATAAATCAAGTTATACAGTTTTGGACCAACATGAGGAGAGTAACCAATGAAAGGATTTTCATTACTGATTGAACTATCTCTAAGGATATCTGGTAGCAGCTGAGTAATGGAGAGATTGTTTTGTTAACTTAAAATATTTCATTTACTTATTAATAATTATGTATATCAAGGGTCTTCAACAGTGGGTCTGTGACCCCAAGGGGTCCGCGGTGGTCTGCAAATTATTGTTTGATCCACCATTGGCATTAGTATTAATCACTCCCTCGCAGAGAGAGGAGTATGTATTATTTATTTATTATTTTATTTTTTGGTTAAAAGTCCATCGACATGTTGAAATCTGTCCTCATATTTGAGCATTCTGTTTTATTTAGTTATTAACTGAATGGAAAGCAGTACTGAGTCTCTTAGAGGACAGGGTAAAACCAAGGGTGTGGGCGGGGCTTAAACCGGAAGTGTGTCAAAACTAAATGAAATGCCCATTTTAAAATTTTACTCTTACATTTATAGTTTCAATTAATAACATATGCCTTTTCTTAATATTAGCTTAATAATAATAATAATTATTATTATTATTATTATTATCATCATCATCATCATCATCATTATTATTATACAACTATTATTAAAAAAATATTATTTTATTCTTTTTTTTCTAATCAAATGAAGCTGAATTTGTAGGCTACATAAACTGTGGAATATGTTGTGATTTCTCCTGGTATTTCTGATATTAATATCTGCATGAAACAGAATTTTCATTTGTCTATGCATGTAAAACTTTATTCTGGAGGCAGGAGGTATCTAGCAAAATGTGAAATGTCAAGCACACATTTTGCAATGAATAATAAATACAAATTCAGACATTACAAGAAACGAAAATAAAATCTAAATAGCCTTCAAACAGGTGAAAGTCCCATAAATCTATCAGGGATTTACGGTAAGACACCATTATTTAGTTAAATAATAATAATAGTAAAATTTATATTGTGCCTTACCTGGCATAGCACAGTTTAAATAATAATAAGAAAAAAGATGGAACATGTTTCAGTTTCTTCGTTTTACATAAGGAGGAATATTCCTAATAGATGAATACTCTATGGAGAATTTAAATCTTTATAGAGCATTTTAACTTTTTTTCTGAATAAAGTCTTAACCAGATAATTTCCTTAATCGCTGATGTGGATATGAATGTGATCAACATTTAAAGACGGATAGATGAGCTCCGGTGTGAAATCATCACTTCAGGTCAGGAATTTAACATCGCGCTCAGGTTTAGGCTATACATGAATACATGGGAATCATGTGTGAATCGTGTAATACTGTAGATTAACATAGACATTTCGAGAAGTGAAAAGTGTATATGATGTCGTATCTTAATGTTACACTTGATAAGCTCCATACGCACACAATTAACAGAGACTGCAAACGGAGTCGAGACCGTACCCATCCAATTTGAAATCACAACGTGCACATTTTCATTCGTAAAGTTTACATATTAGAAATACTGGCTGCACAGATTCATAAATTCTTTGTAATTTTGTATGTTTATTTAAAATGTTGCTTTAACCTTGTGCCTTTTGGATAATCAGTCATACGAATGTTTTTTATATTATTCGGATGAATTAGTTATTCATTTTGAAGTCATTATTCGTGCCTTTCCGAATAAGGTATTCGGCTTTGGGTGCATCCCTAATTATCACTATGATTTAACTCTGAATATCATGGTTAAAATATGGTTACTGTAGTAAAACCATGGTAAATGTATTGTGAGGAAACACAAAATGATAAGGTTAAGACTGTAACCCTTGTTCACTGAAAGGAGGGAACGAGTGTCAGAATACTGATGATTTGGGGATGTTCGCAGGATAAATAAACTCTAAACTGTTTAAAATCAATGCAATTTTTCATTGGCAGATAACGCTTTGTGCTCCGCTGTCCTTTTTGGCATATCGCGGCACAGTTTTGTGGCCCGTTCTGCATAACGCGGCAGCCCATTTCAGCTTATCACAGCCCATCCGACCCCGTTTCGTGGCCGGCCCACCGGGAGAAGTCCCGGTTCTCCTGATGTTCAGTCCGCCCCTGTTCTTAAATGAGAGTACGTGTAAGCTCACACATCTAATGGCTTGGACGGTTGACCCGTGAGTGCTTTGTACACAAGCGCTAAGTCCCAAACCAGAACAGTGACGAGGCGAGACATTCTCAGCCACCTTGTGCCATGCAAAAATTTCACAATCAAAGGATGTCTGCCTACTGACAAACAGCCCAAGGGGACGTGTCCAGTCACTATGGCAACAACAAACACTTTAAGCGTAGATGGGGTGAGACCAGCGTCCAAGCGCTCCTGCAGAAAGTATAGGTTGCACAGTGCACTTTACAGGGTCCTCACCTCGACAGGAACACCAGTCAGCAAAAACTCACCATTTTAAGGTGTATAATCGCCTTGTTGAAGGGGCTCTAGCCTCTTATATGGTGTTGTGCACAGGCTGCGACAACACTTCTGGGTCAGACGGGCACAGTTCAGGGGCCAGACATGAAATCTCTAAATGCCAAATTGTGCTTCTCACCATCGTAAACAGAAGCTTCTAAAGTGTCTGGTTCAAGTGTCTCAAATCCAAAATGGGATGTAATCCGCTGCCCTTTTTGGCAACTAGGAAATGGTGGCTGTAGAAACCACTGTGAGCATTGTGCATGTATATCGTCTCTATCACATCCTTCATGAGGAAACTTCATATCTCTGAGTGGAGAACCGGTGCGTCCCGCTCCGTTATGTTGGTGTAAGTAAAGCAGTCGAAACGAAGGGGCCACCTCGTGAACTGCAGAGCGTAGTCGTGCTCGATCATGTAGCAGAACCTCATTCCTGGCTTGCGACAGCAGCGGGGAAAGCGAGATGGCTACTAAGTGATATGGAGGCACCTAAAATCTCTGTGTTGCGACATTGACAGTCTCTTGGCAGACCGTCCTGCATTACAGAGGAAATGGTACATTCTGTTCACGGCTCACAATGGCGGGGGAAACGAGAAGCATGTTTAATAAGCACCACAAGGTGACACCATCAGAGACCTGAACTCTCACTGAATAAGGAGAACGTCAAGTCATAATAAGCTGTTTTTGCAGCTCTGAAAAGAACGGCACCAGCCGTGAAAATCTGAGGTGCACTTTTTTTTGTAAGGCCTAAGTGAAAAAATGTCAAGTCTTGCCATCTCAGAGGCTATTTTGGCTCAAGCCAGAAAAATCACCCTCATATTCTCTGCGCTCTATATCCCGTCCTCGTTAGATAAAATGAGGAGAGGGGAACAGCGTCAGCTTCCTCAGAAACAAGCTGAGAGCAATGCATTTGAGTATCACATGCTCACAATGAACACGATCAATTCGGCAGGGATAATGTTTGTGACATAGCACCCTGTGCGAGCAGGGCGTGGCCGAGTGGTAAGGATGGACACCTGGGGTGAATTATCTCAATCAGCCGGGAGAGAAATAAAGCCGCAGCCAGAGCCGCAGTTGGAGAGAGACGCGGAGAGAGACGCGCAGAGCTGTATGTGTCTATGTTGAAGGGACTGCTGAAAAGCAAAACTTTGAGTGTATTTATGTGGTGCTGAAAAGCACACCGTTATATGTGACACTAAAAAGTATATGTGAAGAATAAAAGTCTTACGTGATTGTTTACCCAGCTCCCGCTTCCTCCTTCCCAACCGAGCCAGAGATCTGTCAAAATGGTGCCGAAACCCGGGATTTGGAGAAGAAATTTGCTGTCACAGAGTCCTGCTGGCTGAAGATTGCGACACCAAGGAGATACCCGATCAGGTGGTACTGGAGCAGTTCGTCAGCAGGCTACCGAAAGGGACAGCTGAGCGGGTCCAGTGCCATCGCCTGGCGTCAACTGACGGAGGCAGTCTAGCTGGGTGAGGACCGTTTGATGGCGTATTCGGGGGCCGGCGTGCCCTCTTCTCTCTCTCACTCTCTCTCTTCCCTCCCCCTCTCCTTCCGCTCATCCTGTTCCTGTTCCCCCGGAAACGGGGAGTTGTGACCCCAGGAGAAAGTGACAGGCCGGAGTTTGGCGATGGGGGTATGTGGTGAGTAGGGGGTGGCCGAGAATTAAGGATGGACACCTTCAGTCTATGCTGAAGGGACTGCTGAAAAGCAAATCTTTGAGTGTATTTATGTGGTGCTAAAAAACACACCTTTATGTGTGACACTGAAAAGTGTATGTAAAAATAAAACTTGCGTTTGATTGTTACATGGCTTCCGCTTCCTACCTTGAAGAGAAAGTTGTGATTTGTCACACACCCCTCTAATCATAAACTCCGCAGAATGTGATCATATCCTGAGCACTGCGTGCAGATCATCACTGCCATACTTGGCAGGAGAAGCCACTTTGGATGGAGTAGAGGAGAAATGCAAGGCCCGAGGAGGTGACAAATCATCCTCAACTACTCTGTGCAATCCCTCAGGAGCTGCAGGTGTATGGCTGGAGGACAGGGTTGCGGCTTCGGCTTTAAGAACGATTGCGAGCTGAGAGAAAAGCATTTAGTGTTTTATGCGCCCACCAAAAACGTAATCAAGCTCAGCGAGCACTGTCAGTAAACAAGAACTGAGGAGCTGCAGTAGGTAATTTCACTGTGAAAACATTTTCCTTTCAACATTATTTACAGTAGTCTTGCACAGGCACATCTGGTCTGCCGCTTTACTAGAATTTGTTCAATGGGAATTGGAGCACTGTGCACGCACCGCGTAAAAAGTTACAAACATTGGCATGTTTTGTTTTTTTACAAAAATCAGTATGTGCACGACCCCGCGAAGGCTAGGCAACAGCTGCGATGAGGTCACTTTGTGTGTGTGAACCCTCGCGAAAGCAGCTGCATACATTCTGAACGTACATATTTTATACCTGGTGCCTTTCTTTATTTTTTCTTTTCTTTTCTAATGTACATTATTCAATCTAAGTCTGTAAACTTGCACTTTTTAATGTATGATTTTTTTGTTAAAACCCTGCCATTAAAATTTTTTTTATAATAATAAAGCGGCTGTGTTGACACTCCACACACACAGTACGGTGACTCTCAAATCAACATATTTAAAGGTGCACTCAGTATATATATTTTTCTAATTAATTTTCTCATTTTTTTGATTTAGTCCTAAAGAAATGGCCTCCTAAAGAACTCCTAAAGAAATTTTAAACACATGTAGAAAAAAATATCACTAACATTAGCGACTCAGTAGGCTAGCCTGTTTTATTCTGCATGGAGAGGGTCTGTCTGTCTGTCTAACTATCTATATTTTTCACTTGAGATCTATCTGTCTTTTTGGAAGGGGTGTGGCGCAGTGATAAGAATTTTTTTAAAGGGCACTTCATGTCAAAAAGATGGCATATCTCTGCTGTACATCATTTAATGGTTATTTTATTATGCTATTAAATAATATAAAAATATTATTTTAATAATATTATTACAGTATATTATTATCATAAAGTATGTAGGCTACATACATTAATATGTCACCATACACGTTATTATAAGCATAAAAGGCAACACTTAATTTTATACAATACCCACCAAGCATCCTTGGCCTGAAAATGGTTGAAGACCCCTGATGTAGATGCTATGTTGTCAGAAAAAACTGTCAAATTATGACTTTCTGTACAAATTCATACAAGTTTATTTTTTTATTCATCTGCAAGAACTAAACTGAAACAAGAATTAGACATGTAATGGCAGAGGAAGAAACAAACTAGTATTTTATTAAACAATATTGTTTTAGGAAATTCAAAACTTAACACAGAAAATTATTTATAATACAACATAATATCACATTATATGTGGATGGATAAAAACAAGAAAATAGATGAATTCAAGATTTTTCTTACCCTCTTATTTCTGACTGTACTTTCTTTTCAATCTGTACCAGTTGCTCCTGAACTTCTTCCAAAGCTGAATCCTTGTTGGGCTCTGATTATATATACACAATGTCTGACCTCAGTTTTCGGAAGCTGTCATGCACTAAGAACCCAGCAAATGATGGGGGGAGTTAAATTTTTGAGAAAGGAGTGCCTTTAAGGTAATGCAATGTGAAATGTGCTTGTCCCTGCCATACATACAGTATGTTATGCAATTTTAACTGATTTTGAATCACTGAGATTGAATACAGAACACAGAAGGGATGCTCAATGCAAGACTGGGAAATGAAAAGTATTTTGTATACACCAGAATAGTTTTGAGCTAAGTAGAACATATCCAGCTTAACTGACCAAGGCTTACTCTGGATGAGATGACAGAAAGAACTAGTGTTACAATATGCAAGACTTTCTAGAAATAAGGGTGGTGCAGTGAACATTGGTTTCTGCTGTCTTGAGTGTGTGAAATTAGTTGTGATTGGGTCAGAACCACATTTTGCCATAATAAGCTTTTTTTATTATTTCAAAACTATTTCCAAACTGTGCATATAGTTTCTAACATTAAATTATTTTTAACCTTTTCGCCAAAGGTAAATAAATATCTAGATTAATGCAGCTTTCATGAAAAAAATCACTTTAACACAATTTATCACTATGTGGTTGTGAATCTCAGACAAAAAGCTCTTAAGTGTATTATGACCTTTGAAAACAAGTCACATTCCACAATATGAACACACCTTTTCCCACATTTAGAGTTCCCTAAGGCAGTGTTTCCCAACCACTGTGCCACAGCACACTAGTGTGCTGTGAAAGATTGTCAGGTGTGCCGTGGAAAATTATCAAATTCCACAAAATAAATAAATGCATGGGAAAAAAATATAAATAATAATAATTTCAGGGATCCAAACTCCTCACCTTTTGGAGAAATTTGCATTTTGACACCATAATCGGTCACTTTTGTGATGGTGAAGAGCAATGATTAATGTGCAAAAGTGAGTGATATTTATACACATTAAGGGTCTTTCACATGACTCGCGTCAGCGCTGCAGAATACATTGAAGTCTATGTATGAAGTGACGCCACTTTACACCAAAGTGTTTATCACACACATGTTTTTGCTTCACCAATAATGTCTTTGAGAGAACTAAGCAACAAGAAATATTTAAAAACTGTCCAAATTTGTGAAGAGACATTGAATGTCTCATAATTTCTTTTAATTAAATATTACCTTATCGTTTAGGAATATCAAAGACCCCAGTTAATGAACTAATTTAAATTCACCAAGAAAATGCTTAGACCTAAACATAAACGAGTCCTTTTATTACTTTCTGCTATCAAAGCAACTGCAAGCTTTTTTTCTCTCTTCCAAATACATGTTTTCAATGTTTATTGTGCACACCTCCCGCTTTTTTACGTGGCAAATTCTGAAAATCGCCCCTCTCAGAATCAGTATGAGCTTTATTGCCAAGTATGCTTACACATACAAGGAATTTGTCTTGGTGACAGGAGCTTCCAGTGTACAACAATACAAAAATAGCAACAAAACTTTTTTTTTTTTTAAATACAAAATTGAATAAATAAATAAATACTGAAAAGAAAAAAAGTATAAAAAGTCGCTTTACAATGACGAAAGAACATTACTGAAACTCAAAATTATTATTATTTGTCTATTATTGTGGTCTTTTCTGAAAAAAGTCATGCTCAGCAGTTTAAATGATACCATAGATCTGCTTTGTGTTTATAATTCTTATACTGAAGTCAGTAGATTTGTAGCCATGCAAGTTTTAATAAAGGAGAAGGTAAGGACGTTATTGAAACTCACTATTATTAGACTATTATTGTTGTCTTTTTGGATGAAAAATAATGCTCAGACTGAAGCAAGACTATAGATCTGCTTTGTTCTTTTAATGCTTAAACACTATAAAGTCTCTTGGTAGATTTCGGTGATTCACTGACTCACTCATAGCACATAAGAATATCATTTGTCGACACCTAGTGACATTTCCAGAAGGGGTCACTGAACTAATCAGTTAATAAAATTGAACAAATTTGTGAAACAGAAGCAAGCCTCACCAAAATATTCTTTATTTTGCTGCTAATTCTGCACAATTGTAAGTTGAGTTTGCATCCCTGTAATTTGTTGTGGCATTGCAAGAACAAATCTACAAATTAGAAAAGAAGCAAATTTGTTGTTTTTTCATTACCCATTTAGCGCTCTTGCCACCTGTGACTTCATACAGAGTAGCCTACCTATGTGAATTTTTTTTTTTTTTTTTTAAAGGTCCAGAGGCATTTTGATTGTAGTGGGGGGTTATTATGTGCTGTTTAATGTGTGGTCATGCAATATTAGTATAGCTTTCCATTATATCTATTTACCTCACTTTTCAAACTCCTCCACTAAGTCGAAGTTTTTGGCATGAAGCCCAATTCAGAATTCAATCTTCTCATTCACAGAGTCATGATACTACACTTGACTAGGGCCAGAGTGGCTAATCAGGAGGACCAGGAGAATTCCTAGTGGGCCATTCAAAAATGGAGCCGGCAGGTCCGCATATTGATTAATAAACTTTTAGTAATGTCTATTGCCAGGGTTGGGGAGTAACGGAATACATGTAACGGGATTACGTATTTAAAATACAAAATATAAGTAACTGTATTCCACTACAGTTACAATTTAAATCATTGGTAATTAGAATACAGTTACATTCAAAAAGTATTTTGATTACTGAAGAGATTACTTTGCATTTTATTGTCATTTGTTTCATTTAATATTTAGTCCTTTCAGATGGAAAACATTTATACATACAAATGATGCGATCCAAAGTGCATTTGAACAGCGGTGAAACACTTTCTTATGATGTGTTACATTCATACGAGCAGACAGAGAAGTAAGTTTGAAGTAAGTTTGGAGCAGAAGAAATAGAAATAAACCTTGTGTAAATCGTCAGCTTTATGCTAAGCTAAAATGCTATTTCTAGCCGTTTTACATGCACATTACCAGGCACGATCATATTTTTTTATCAAGAAAATTCACGTTGGATCATAATTTCTTTTTTTCTAGTAAGACCTTTGATATTAGGGCAAAAATCATATTCTTGATAATAGTTTTTTTTGTTTTCCTGTAAAAATATCTAAAAATCCTTAAAACAATACCAATTTGATTTAACTTGTTTTAGAAGCAACACTGCATAAGATATTTAGGTTTTTCAGAGAATGTATTTTTAACGTGTATTTTGTCTTATAAATAGAGTTTTTATAGTCAAAACAAGTGAAAAAATCCACCAGTGCTGAAGAAGTAATCCAAAGTATTTAGAATACGTTACTGACCTTGAGTAATCTAACAGAATACATTACAAATTACATTTTACAGCATGTATTTTGTCATCTGTAGTGGAATACATTTCAAAAGTAACCCTCCCAACCCTATCTATTGCATAACAGTTGCCAACTGTCCGTATCGTTCCTGGATCAGAATTGCATTCCGAATTACAGCAGGCGCATTTCTCTACCGTATTTTATCATTTTACACCCTAAAACGAGAGAGAGAGAACTGTGAGAGACAAAACATAATCCCTTGTGCCATCACATGGACGCTTCAATTTACAGCGTGGGAAGGACCACGGAAGATCCAGCGGGAACAGATACTAACAGCTGAATGGATGAACGTGTTTCAGGTAGCAGATCATCACAAATTCAATACTGACTGTTCTCTCACAATCTCAATCAGTTAATCTCTGAAATCCTCAATCCTTGCAGTGTAGAATATTAACAATACTTTTTAATGTCACAAAATAAAAGAATACTTAAATCGATACAGATGCAACAGCACAATACGTTACGAAAATAATGTTACTTTACAGCTCTCAAAAGATTTAACTCAATGAAACAAAACTACACAGAGTGCCTTCAATATTGTATCACATGCGCTCAAGCCTGATCTTCTTAAAGAGACAGTAACCATATTGCCTGTGTCCATAACATTTACATTCAAAATAAAATAAAAGTTACAGTACAGATTCGTATTTTTTTTCACTCTTATTGTTGGAATTATGCTTTTTTTTTTAATGGCATGTAAAAATGTAAAGACAATCACTCAACCTTCAGTAAGTTTCAAGCATTTCAGTGCTGCACATATTTTCACTGGATCTGTTGCTGTTAATTAAAAGGTCTAAAATACAAAGCTCTGAAAATTTTAATTGTCAGTCTGTATATCTTGAAATATTTCTGTACTGTACAGTTACAGTTCTCTATAGTGTTACTATTTCCCTAGGTAGACTTTAAAATACACTTGAGAGTAAAATTAACTTATTTTATTTTTTACAACAGATGCAATGAAGTCTTGTGTCAGAAAAGCTAAACTCTTAGTGATTTAAACTTAAATTTAAAATGCCATATGTGATATATTAAGTAGAGCACTATTAGTTTTTTAGTAATTACATATATTGTATATATTTGTCATGTTGCTGGTTGTGTCATGTTTGTCATGTTTCTCACCCACTTACAAAAAGGTAAACACATTTGAATTGATGCAAAAATGTCTGATGAAAGATAGCACTTGTCAGTAACTCGGCAGAATGGGGTTGATGTCAGGGTACCGAAACATTTGGTAGAAACATGTCAATCATGTTGAAATGAATATATAATTATTCACAGACATTCGATAGTAATCTTAAGGTGAAATATGCAATCTGCAGTGCCCCTAGTGTCACCAAACGGAATTGCTAATATAATCATTTGTGCCATATTTTGAGCAATTGTTGCAGTATCATGCTGAAAGAGATGCTCAAACAAACGGAGCAATATTTTGAGAGCTTATAGTTGTCTCTGCATATTAAAGGTGCATTTAAAAAAAAGTTCCTCATTAAAGAAATTATTGTAATTTTGAAACATATGTATAAAATGATGAGCACTCAAATGAGATAAGGACTCCAGTCTTATCAGTAACCTTATAAAAGCTGGGGGCTTCAGTGTAGAATTGACCAGCCGAATACTACTCTCAGTAACCGCCCTGTTATTGGACACTTTCACTCATGGATTTAATTAATAATGGCTGACTTTGAATAGTGAATTTCTACAATGGCTTCGGCAGCTGAAAACTAGTTGCTGTTGGAAGCATTTTTGTAGTAACAAGTAATCATTCACTGTTAAACTTTGTTTTCAAAGTAATGGCTTGGTCTGTTAGTGGCTGCTTGGAAAGGTGTGTTCACGTGTATCAACAGGTTACAGGCTGTTTTGTGGTTTTGTTTAGTCTTGCTCTGTAATTGATGGAATGTGCTGTGTGTGTGTGGGTGGGGGGGGGAGTCAGACACAGTGGGTGTGGCATCATGCCACAGAGAGACGTTTATTAAAAATAATAATGATAAACAGTAAAATGTTCACACTGGGAAAAATAGTGTCCATGGGGAATAGTGCTCAAAATAAAAAGGAATCTGGCAAACTTGCGGTGAAAGGGGTAGGATGGGGAGTGTCCAAGGGAATGGTCCAGGACATGGGCGGGGTCCGCCGGTCACGACGCACTCCCCTCGGTGGTCCGTGGCGTGAGGGGTGGCGGCCTGTCTTCCCAAGGGCTGGGCGAGTGTAAGGGGAACCCTGTCTTGCCGCCTTAAGCGCCTGCCTATATCACCTATGCCAGGATCCGCTACTGCACACAAGGAGATAGAAGCCAGCTCCCTGAGGAGAGGTGTGCTCTGCGATTTTATGGCAGTGTTGATGAGGCTCCACTTACATCAGGTGTGCCTCATCTGCTGCCCAAGCGAGGCTCACAAAGTTGCGCCTCTCCTCGTCTCTAGCCAACTCTTGTTGTAAACCTGGCTGAAGGACGGCCCTAAGAGATGTGGCGACGATGACAAGAGGGAGGGGCAGGTCGTTCCGCCACAGCTGTAATGCTGTTTGTTGCAGGTGTCTGCCCTGTGTTTAGTCTGCTTGGATGATTGTATTTACTGAACAAAACACATTGCTCAACTGTTCTTTGAGCAAAGGTTGGATAATGCTTGTGTGTGTTCATCCATTTAAGAAAGTAATGGTCTCTGCTAGATCCTGTGCATTGTATGTATTATTATATTTCTGAAGAGTTGCCAAGTGGTTAAAGATCTGGTCTGGTAACCAAAAGGTTGTAGGTTCAAACCCCTAGAAACTTAACATGGCAACATTGAATATGCCTGGCATTGTACTGTAAGTAGCAGTTGTGTGGCGATAAAAATATGGCTGGGTGGATGCAAATATATGTAAGGGGCAATACAGTACAGAGAGTAGCTGTATTTACTGAATGTAAGGGCCGAACGCTGACGCATCTTGCAACGTAAGCTCACTTTCATGAGTTGTTGCATTCTAAAATGTGTCAGATTGTTTCATAACTTAACGCAACTACGTGTTGCATTTTCAACATTGCCACAAGGGGCACTATAGTGAGATTAGTGTGAACTGTCCGCTTCTATGGTGTTTTTTTCTTTCAAGTCAACTACCGTCATGGCAGAGCAACAGTTTGAAAAGAATATTGCTGAGCAAGTAAGTTAAAATGAATATATTTTGCTTTATAGCAATTTACCTGAATGAGAACACATCCAGCTTAATGGTACTGATGTTTGAAGGTAACTCTCCTTGAGTAGTGAGGTTTGTTCCCACCACGTTAATGCTAGAACCCATGATTAGCATGTTCAACCAGACCGTGCGTTGGCATTGTGGTGGCCTAGCTCTCACATCTGCGTTCACATTCCTGCATAGAGTATGTTTCGGCCTTAAGTGAGTGTTATTATTTTTATGTTTATGCAACATTAAAATTGTTATGCCATCCCCTATCCCACCACCATTTCATTTTAAATATTTTAATTACAAATGGTAAACATAAAGGGAAAAACATAGCAAATAAAGATGGACACAAATATTTTGATTGCAAATCACATTATAAACCAGAACTGAAATTGTAATTTCTCACTTCAAAATTGTTGAGAAATTATATAAATTTTTTATATTTATACAGATTTACAACTTAGTCTACTGTCACTTCAGGAGAGTAGTGTTCATGTGTGAAAGGGTTTAATCTATGAAGCTATTTCCAGCAGGTCCTTACCAGACATCACCGGCAACAACGTCACCTGAAACCCACCTTTGCTGGACCAGACGAGGACTGGCAAAAAGTGTTCTTCACTGAAGAGTCGCGGTTTTGTCTCACCAGGGGTGATGGTCGGACTCGCATTTATCATCGAAGGAATGAGAGGGATCGGTTTGGAGGTGGAGGGTCCATCATGGTCTGGGGCTGTGTGTCACAGCATCATCGGAGTGAGCTTGTCATTTGCAGGCAAGACAACCTCCTCACTCATGTGGTACCCTTCCTGCAGGCACATCCTGACATGACCCTCCAGCATGACAATGCCACCAGCCATACTGCTCGTTCTGTGCGTGATTTCCTGCAAGAGAGGAATGTCAGTGTTCTGCCATGGCCAACGAAGGGCCCGGATCTCAATCCCATTGAGCACCTCTGGGACCTGTTGGATCGGTGGGTGAGGGCTAGGGCCATTCCCCCCAGAAATGTCCGGGAACTTGCAAGTGCCTTGGTGGAAGGGTGGGGTAACATCTCACAGCAAGAACTGACAAATCTGGTGCAGTCCATGAGGAGGAGATGCACTGCAGTACTTAATGCAGCTGGTGGCCACACCAGATACTGACTGTTACTTTTGATTTTGACCGCCCCCCCCCCCCCCCCCCACCTTTTTTCAGGGACACATTATTCCATTTCTGTTAGTCACATGTCTATGAAACTTGTTCAGTTTATGTCTTAGTTGTTGAATCTTTTCTTTTTATGTTCACACAAATATTTACACGTGTTAAGTTTGCTCAAACTAAAAGCAGTTGAAAGTGAGAGGACGTTGTTTCTTCTTTTTTTTTGTTTTTTTGCTGAGTTTAGTTCAACTTGTTCAACTAAAATTTACTTTAAAGCTGACCCTTGCCTAAGTTTTCACCCAGGGCCGGCATGTCCTATACCGCCGGTGATATAGGCGGTTGTCTAGAGCCCTAATTTTCCTTGGGGCCCCGCGAATAAGAACAAAGTCAATGAACAGATTTTAATAATGTTGAGATTTATCAGCTACTCTTATTTTAAAACTCCTTGTGGCTGTAGGTAATTCATAGCTCACATGTTCAATGTGTGTGTGGCAGCGGGGGCGTGGTCAAGCATCTCTCCGGAGAGAGGGAAAGCGGTAAGGGCGCTTACACCTGAGCTAAATTATGTCTAACACCTGTCTCTAATTTCAGTGAGCACGGGGAGAGCGGCATAAAGAGGGCCACGCAGCACTCAGAAGAGAGAGAATTGCACGCAGCTGTACTGTGTGGTTTTGGTTGTTTATTAAATTATTATTTAAGTTGTCAAGCCGGTTCTCGCCTCCTCCTTTCCACTAAACCCCCTTACACTGGTGCCGAAACCCAGGAAGGAGGAGGGATTCCCGTCGCAGAGTCCTCGACACCGCCGTCCACCCAGGGGAGCACCGCTGCCGTCCGACAGGGGACGGAGTAGCCCGACCACCCGGGCGCGGGGAACAGCCGCCGTCCGCGAGGCGAGTGGGGACGGGACTCCCCGACCGCCTGGAGCGAGGGAGCTGCTGCCGGGGGCGGTGGAGTGCCCTACCGTCCCCCGGGAACGCGGAGGGGTCGAGAGAAGACCGCCGTCCGCGGGGGGAGGAGGGAAGCGACTCTCCGACCACCTGGAGTGGTGGGGCCGCTGACAGGGGCGGAGGAGTGTCCCCACGGGACGCTGGTAACACGGAGCTCGGACCGGAGGTGAGTTCAAAACATAAACAATTCACCCCACTCATTTGCGGAGACCACCTCTCACCGAGCCAACTTGCGGAGGTTGCTAGGTTGCAACAGGATTCTGCAGATGTGTTCTCCCCTCTACCGGGACGTACAAACCTCATCCATCACCGCATCGAGACCGAGCCGTGGGTCGTAGTACGTAGCCGCCCCTATCGTCTACCCAAACACAAAAAGAAAATTGTTCGGGAAGAATTGGATGCGATGCTTGATATGGGGGTAATAGAAGAATCCCACAGTGATTGGTCCAGCCCAGTTGTTCTAGTGCCTAAGAGCGACGGGTCTGTGCGATTCTGTGTGGATTATAGAAAAGTCAATGCAGTGTCTAAATTTGATGCATATCCAATGCCTCGCGTTGATGAGTTGCTCGATCGGTTGGGCACTGCTCGTTTTTATTCGACATTGGATTTGACGAAGGGTTATTGGCAGATCCCCTTGACACCAATTTCCCGTGAGAAAACCGCCTTCTCCACACCGTTTGGATTACACAAATTTATGACACTTCGGTTTGGTTTGTTTGGGGCCCCGGCTACGTTTCAGCGTCTCATGGACCGAATCCTCAGACCGCATGCAGCTTACGGCGCTGCCTATTTAGATGACATCATCATTTATAGCAATGACTGGCAGCGGCATATGCAACATCTGAGGGCGGTTCTGAGATCGCTGCGCCGAGCGGGGCTCACAGCGAATCCGAAGAAGTGTGCGATTGGGCGGGTGGAGGTACGGTATCTGGGGTTCCACTTGGGCCACGGGCAGGTGCGTCCCCAAATTGACAAGACAGCGGAGATTGCGACCTGCCCGAGACCCAAGACCAAAAAGGGGGTGAGACAGTTCCTGGGGCTGGCTGGCTATTATAGAAGGTTTGTACCTAATTATTCGGACGTCACCAGCCCGCTGACTGATCTCACTAAAAAGGGAGCTCCAGATCCGGTCCAGTGGACGGAGCAGTGTCAACGGGCGTTCACGCAGGTTAAAGGGGGGCCGCTTTTACATTCACCTGACTTCTCTCTCCCTTTTATTTTACAGACAGATGCTTCAGACAGGGGGCTGGGGGCCGTAATCTCGCAGGTGGTGGAGGGGGAGGAGCGCCCGGTGCTGTACATTAGCCGTAAGCTCTCGTTAAGGGAAACTAAGTACAGCACCGTGGAAAAGGAGTGTCTCGCCATCAAGTGGGCGGTCCTCACTCTCCGATACTACCTGCTGGGGCGGGCCTTCACCCTCTGCTCGGATCACGCCCCACTCCAGTGGCTCCACCGCATGAAAGATACTAACGCCCGGATCACCTGTTGGTATCTGGCTCTTCAGCCGTTTAAGTTCAAGGTGGTCCATAGGCCGGGGGGCCCAGATGGCTGTCGCCGACTTCCTTTCCAGGAATGGGGGGGGAGTGGTAGGCAGACCGGATGCCGCCCCGGCCTGAGTCGGGCGGTGGGGATATGTGGCAGCGGGGGCGTGGTCAAGCATCTCTCCGGAGAGAGGGAAAGCGGTAAGGGCGCTTACACCTGAGCTAAATTATGTCTAACACCTATCTCTAATTTCAGTGAGCACGGGGAGAGCGGCATAAAGAGGGCCACGCAGCACTCAGAAGAGAGAGAATTGCAGGCAGCTGTACTGTGTGGTTTTGGTTGTTTATTAAATTATTATTTAAGTTGTCAAGCCGGTTCTCACCTCCTCCTTTCCACTAAACCCCCTTACAGTGTGCAACACATGTGAACCTCATCATTTAACATAAAAATGAAGGTGACAAGCAAAAACAACATGTTAAGAATGAAATGAGCTCTGAATAATCAGCAAATGACAAATAACTGAAAGTTACTACATATACAATAACAGCAGTGTACTGTTTATAAAATGGGCAAAGAGTAAAGCCATAAAGAGTACACAGCAATCTGCATAATATTTTCATTACTGGGAACTTAAGTAACAGTAATTTTAGACAGATTGCACACCTTGCTGAATAATGTTCAAGTTTGGCAGAAATGCAGAAAATAAGTTAGATTTGTCTTGAGCCCTGCCCTGACAGACAGCGAAATGATCAATGTTGCCCAAACTCACACAGAGTGATAATAAGAGCAATTAATCTGCAAAATAAACAAACTATCCTCTCTACAAAGATCTGCTCTCCAAGAGGTACAGTATGTGTTTATACTTTACATATATTTATATTTGTTTATTTTTTAATCGATATTTTGATGTGTTTATAGGCCCGATTAACAATATATACTTTTATTAATGATTTTTTCCTACATATCTCTAGCTACTGTACCTGATTTTTACAGGTGTTTTAACTTTTATTCACTTTTGCACATATTCGGGTAAACTTTTTGTTTTCATTGATTTTGTTGCACTAAATAAACATTTACACATAGTTATGTGGGTAGCTGATATGAAATTTCAGTTGAATTAAATAAGAACTAGCAATGGACAATATTTAATAATTTTGGCTAATGTTTATTTCTAATTATACTAATGCATTTTTAAAAGAAAAAGTTGCATATGTTAACATTAATGCAATATGAACAATGAACAATTTTAGTTTTTATAAATTAACATTAACCAAGTTTAATAAATGCTGTACATTCACTGTATTTTGTTCATTGTTAGTTCATGATACCTAATGTATTTACTAACAAATAGAACCTTATTGTAAAGTGTTTACCCTGTAATTATTATGCAGTTTCCATGACCTCATATAAATTGAGACACTAGTTAATTTGTACTTCTAGAAAAAAGTTGAAAGGTGTTTAAAATGTTGAAAAACGTAAAATAGTAAAGAAATGCTGACTTGCCACCTAAAATTCACACTTTCCCTTATACATTCATATACATTTTAACCTAACATCTTCATGTTGGACACATTATTTGTCATCTACCAAGCTACAAAGTGCTTATTTTTTAGTGCTTTCTCTTATATATATGTATAAAAAAAAAATCCACTCAACATTTTTGCAGTGGTTCTATGGTTGTTTTGAAGTTATGACAATAATCACACCAGTGGGGCCCATTTCATGATTTTGCCTAGGGCCCCACAAACCGGCCCTGTGTATGCCAGTATGTGTGTTTGTGTCTTTTAATTTTTTCTGACCTCTTGTCAGCTATGCTAGGGTGGGCTAGAAGATGTCATAGGTCAGCATTTGGGCATATACTTTTTTACACTTATTCCCCATATTAAACATAAATTGAAATAAATAAACACTGTATATAATCATAAGATTAGAGTGGGCCCTGATAACCTTATTCTTTGTAAACTACCTCCGTTACTAAGGGAAAAAAATATAGCAATACACTTTCAGAGTAATTAGAAGAACAGTCTTAAAGCAAATTACAAAGACAAATCAGAGTCCCCACGAATGCAAGGATGGAGTGGAGAGAAATATATTAGATGTGGTTATGGGGAGATCAATAACATAAAAGATGAAGAACCTAAAATTTGAACAGTGATGGGAACTGCTTAAAGAAATGATATAATATTAAATTATGATTCTTTTTCTTTGACTTTTCAGGCTAACTGGTTAAATGGAAATGTAATTAGCATTTATACTGCCCCGTAAAGGCAAAACGCAAAATTTAGTTATGACTGAAATCAGGTCTTGAGTTTGGCTCATATGCTACAATTCAGAAACAACTTGATGTGAAAATGTAGTCACTACAAAATCAAAATCAAAATAATAAAAGCCATTTTTTTTATCCGTTTCAGTGTTATTTACTGAGTTTTGGCCTTTGTAGGGTAGTAAAGGGTATTGGTACAGTATTTTCCAGAAAAACTAAAAATGATGTGTAAAGTCATTTAGGTACTGTAAATATACAGGAATTTGGATGGATGTATATGCCATGTCAGGTTATTTTCATGGCAAAAACAGAGTAGTTTATAGTGCAATGACAAATAATAAACTACCACAGCACTGTAAAAAGATAGATGAAAATAAAAAAAGTCGTAAGACAGAAACATGGATATTTCTTAAAATGTTTAATTTATTTATATCAAAGTTCATAAAATACATTACTGTTGGCTTCTGTATATAAGGAAGAATCTCACGAAGTCTGTTAAAAACATATGCCCATTATTATCCCAAAATCAAAAGAAAGGAAAATGGGAAAGCACATATGGCACCAATAATATATTTAGTATTATGATATTATTTTCAAGACAATTAAGTACATCTTTTCTCAATGATTTAAAACAAAAATCTATATTAGTATTTATACTGTAAATTAATACATCATGGTACCATTTGTTGTACTGCCTTTAATTGATGATGATTTTAATAAAATAAATTAAATGTAATTTTTCATCATGGTGTTGCAGTATTGATAAACTAATAATAAAGTGTTTAATTTATTTTAATATTTAATTAAGAATAATAAGAATTACAAACACAAAAAAAGTTAAACATCTGGATAAATTCCAGTAATGAGCAGTTTTGTTTTGAAAGTAATTTATTTGGGGAAACATCAAAGGAAGAATGTATCTGTTCAAAAGGGAAGGGGGGGGGGGGGTGGTGGGAGGGGGGGCCACAAGCACAAACCAAAACGTACAAACATTTAAATGGGGACCTGTGTCACTTTCAGCTATGCATTCCACTGCATGTTCCTGCAGGACTTTTGCATTCTGAAACAGATGAAATTCCATCTGAAGCAACCATAGAAGTGCTTGATGAAAAGCAAAGCCCAGTTTTAAAAAAAAGACTCAAAGCTTTAAAGGAATTTGTTTTTTTTTTTAATAATGCAGTTAATATTTTTACATTTGAATTGCTGCTTTAGATTGTCTTAGAGATTGCATTTTTACGTGATAACATGTACCATCTCATCCAAAGCAAATAAAAACACTATGAAGGCTAACACATTTTAGTATGTGACCACATGCATTTTACCAGTAGTCTGTTTATAGTTTATATATACAAAAATACTCTATAGGCCTACAGTATAACTTTTACTTAAGGTTTTATTTTAAATACTGTTGTACAGTACATTCAAGCTGTCAAACCATGTTTTTTTCAAAGTGTATTTATAGTAGAAGTCATCGCAGATGTTTATGAGTCAGCATTAATATTAAACTTGCCTCAACATATAAACTATTTTATATCTTTCTTTATCTGGTCAGAAATAATGGTAAAATTCTATATTAGCAAACACATTTATTTGTATGTTTAAGACAAGATTAAGCAATGGATAGGATGCTTTTGTATTTGGTTGGAAGAGCTCTGAATCACCAAAGAGAGAAGGCATCACATAGCAAAATCATAGCGGATATAAGCAGGCATGCCCACAGAGGGAGGGACATGCTGACGCGCGGAGAGCCTGCACTGGTCTCCATTGTGTAAGTGCATCTGCCAACGTTCCCCACCTTGTCGACTGCAGACAAAGTCACAGAAGGTGAGCAACATGAGGCCTCGTATAGACCCATGACCACGGTTACATTGTCGTCTAACACTTCATTCTGAGTGAGGTTTCCACTGCCTTGCTGGATGGTAATTCTCTCGATACCTGTGCCATTACCATCTGTGATGTTGACAGACAGTTCCCAGTTTGATGAGCTGCAAGAGGAGGAGGAGCAATTGCCCTGAACACCGACCAATTCACATTTTGGAGGTGTGAAGTCGGTCACCTGAAAGAAACAGAAAAGGGAGAGGTAAAGCAACCACTGGGACGGATTATGGCCCTGGGAGGCCCCGGGGCACCAGCTTCCTGTAGGCCCCCTCCCCGCTTCGCCTCAACATAAGCACCATAAACGGGACGGAACTTTAAGCGGATCTAGAAATTCCACGAACACTGCGTTTTTGCATTGCATTTACTAGTGTTATTGCATTATGTGATACTCCATCTGTCTCACTGAGCTATACCGCTGACCAAACTCAGAGAAGCTACTGAAGAGCGCATGAATATTAACTGTTTCTGAAGTGCTCCATAGTGCGTGTTGCCGGTTTGCGCCAAACTCACACAAAAATATAAGCTAGGATTTCATAGTGAGTGCAAAGCACTCTGGCTTCACTTTAATATAACCTTTGCGTAATGGCAAATGTTCATGTTCATTGCAGGTTCATAAAGTACACACAGTGTTAAAGACACGCATTGACAGAGACAGTGATTTCAGTGGGGATGACAGAATGAAGAAACATTTCACACAGAATATCAAAGGTCTTCCTTCATGTAAAATAAGGACTGGTGGTTTTAATCAGAAAGCCTTAAAATAACGTGTGAAAGTGAAGAATTTAGGACAGAAAGATAATATTAGCTTGCATAATATAATCAAATCAAATTATAATCAAATAATTCTTAAAACTTTTAACAAGAAAAAAAATTAACAAATACTTTTCAACATACCATTAAATTTTTAACAAATTTTATTCAGTACACAGTACGTATAACAGCATTCTTGCTTGTCATATATTGCTTAATTTTTATTATTACAACTATTTACATTATTATTATTAATAATATTACTACACTATTACATTTTACTATACAGTTGTAATATATTTATGTTGCAATTTCTTCAATTTCAGGCATCTAGCTTTTATTTTGAATCGTGCTTTTATTTTAAAGCTTCACTTCTTCCTTTGATGGATAAACCGTTTTCTACATGGTGTGATCATTAAAGCACAAATGCTGTGATTTAATTACATCAATATATTGTCTACATGTGCTGCACACTTAACAGTGGATTAGTGCTCTGCTTTGTCATCTCATGCAACAGAAATTATTCTAAATATCTGTGGCGTTTCCAATGTATGAGCAGTCTGCTTCACACATTCTTTTAAAGCATGCAGCTCATGCAGAAAAATATTGCAGCCTTTCACGGTTTAAAAATCCAGATTTAAATTGTATTAATTGTGCTTTGCATTTTGTAAGGAGTAACAGAGCACACGCTGCTTGGTACTACTGGTACCACACAAACACTGGTATCAATATCTTTATTTTAATACCGACTTGGTACCGAAGTACTGGTTCTTTTGACAACATTATAGGCAACTGTACATGAACTACAGCACAATTAGCACAAAATGTCAGAAATCGATTTTTGCATCAAGCTGTCTCTTAAATAAAATTCCTTTTGATATAATAATGGATCACAGCATTTGTGATGCATTATTATATTAACTTTATATTTTAATCTGTGCTAGGGATAGCTGACAGTGGCGGACTGGCCATTGGGAGAACCGTGACTTTTCCCAGTGGGCCGGTCGCAAAATGGGGCCACCGTATTATGCAGAATGCGCCACAAAACGGTGCTGCGATATGCGGAAGGGGTCAGCGATATCCAGAAAAGGACAGGCCAGTTACTATGTAAAATCCCAGGCTGAATTTTGATTTTACCTTAGAGAGGACAGAAAGGCGAAGCACAGCATAATTAGAGTCACTTCCTCCAGGGCCCTCTGCCTCCATAGTGAGAGTAACGTCTGTGCCTGAGACAGTGTTTGCAGGAGGAGTTAGAGACACTGTCCCTTGAGCACTTCCTCCGCTTACAAGGGTAAGCCTGTGTTGACACAGAAACACAAGTGTGGCACTCACATTTTTTGTTCGTTTTGTTCTTGATAACAAAAGTAGTGTAAAAGATTTGACAGTTTAACAGGTCATTTACGTTGATGGATAGTTCATAGGGATGCTTTTGTCGTTCCTTGCACGAATTGTGTAGGCACCACCAGTTCCATTGGTTGTTACAGTAAAATTTAGTTTAAATTCTTGTCCTGGCTGCATGGAGCTGTCCTACCATTGCCTGTGGTAAAATAGATAAAAGAAAAGACAATAGGACATTTAATTGTATAAAATGGCACTATGAATTGGCCTTGTGTTCATAAATTGACTAAATGACTACAGCTTTTTAGATGATCTGTGAAAGGAATAGAAGGCTGAAGAAGAGATGGCCAAGTTACATTTTACCCCAAATTCAAAACAAAAAATTAATTATATTTTGCATTAAGAAAATAATGCCTAACCTTGAGATTTTTGAATTGTGACTTGTCATGTGACAGTATAAAATTTTCACATCACGATAATTGCTGAAGCTTTTATCACGGTATATCGTCCCATCACAAGATAAGCAAACTTTATTGTTGTTCTCTTAATAAAAAGTTTAATTACATTTTTCAATACTAAACTGTCCTTTTAAATGAACAGAAAACAAAGAGCTTTGAAAACAACCCTGAACATTTAAAAAACGAATGCATGCTTTTTTTCTGGATAGCAAGCCAGTTGCTAATATATAGCTAGGTGCTAGCTACAAATTGAATAACCGCAAGTTCACTCGCACTGCATGGCAACATATGATTTCAACTTAATATTGAAATCATCATTGTGCCACATTGCCATTATTAATAACAGTTATAATAGTATTAGTTGATTACAAATTTATTTTAGTTAGTACTACAAGACACAAACGTTACTGTGTAGCTAGCTGAGATTTAGCAAACTACTCTTCGGCCACTTGAAAGCAAGTTACACATTATCTGCAAATGGCAACAACATTTCACTTTCTTTGTCATCTTAGTTGTCACTTTGCTAATTGTCTCTTAGAGTGAAAGAAAAAATACTGTGCAATCAAAAAAATCGAAACCAGCGTTTCTTAAACTATGGGTCACAACCCAAATTGGGTCACATAGACATATATGTTGGGTCACTACGTATTTAGATATACGTGTAATTATTTCCTTAGTAAAAGTAACTGAAATTGTTAAGAGCAAGTGCACTTTTTCACACTGTTGCGCTGGCCGTGACTGTTTTTCGGCTGTGTTCCAAAATATCATTTGATATGCTCGGTCTCTCAGCGCAATATCAATCGAGGTGGAGGAGCAGAGATGATGCAGCCAATAGGTCACTCTACTTGACATCACAACACACCACTGTTACCGTGCACACTCGCCAAACAGAAAGATGACAAAATATCAAAAAGAGCGAGAAGCGTCAACAAAGCTTTTTTTTTGTACTAAAGGGTTGAGGTCACAAATATAATGGACCTCTGTCCTTTAAAATAGTAAAATAAAATTATTTAAAAAATATATATAAAATTATAATTTTCTGAATAAAGGCTTTAAATGTGTTTTTTTAAATGCGACCAAAATTTGATATGTTGTTGGGTTTTTTTTAAGTTCACAGTACAAGACAAACACTGTGTCTGCATTGCTAGCAATTTGCCTGTTTTAGTCATCTTTTATTTTTTTTTTAAGCTGTCTAAAAGACAAGATGAATATAATTTGAATTTCTTTTCATCACTGATGTATCTGTAAAATTACATGACTGTCAGCTAGCTAGCAAAAAGAAAATACACAAAATTATTTACTGTCCTCAAGTTGTCCATCATTGTGTTTTTTCCCCCATAGAATATTAAATCAATCTTTTCTTCAAGAATACTAACGCTGCTCTTTTCCATACAAAAACAGTTCATACTGACCACTGCTGTCAAGGTCCAAAGAGAGAGTGACAATATATATATATATATATATATATATATATATATATATATATATATATATATATATATGTATCATAAAAGTAGTCCATGCAACACATAGCTGTTGTATGGCCCCAGAAAGCTTGGAATATAGTGCACTTGTCATATGAACTTCTGTTACGATGTCTTTATACTGAACCTTTAATAGTGCTTTATAGTATTTGTCCTTTTTGAAGCTCGACAGCTCCTGCTCACTATAAACGGTTATTCTATGGAATAGATCTGCTTAATATATCTATTTTTATGTTCCAAGAAAAAATACAGCATATGGGTTTTGAACAACATAAGAGTGAGTAAATGTGTGAGTAAAAGTACATTTTCAATTTTTAGGTGAACTAATTTAACCGGTGGCTTATTTTTTGAGCACAAACCTGACAAGGACATACTCAAAATAAAAATGGTCTCTTTTAAAAGAAGACTCTTAGGAGATGCCGTACAAAATTCAGAATTAATTAAAGACAAACAAATTATTTAGAAAATGTTAAACTGATTGTTAATGATTACCTAATCATATTTGCACTAATATATGACACATATGCGAGTTTGAATCCAGGGCGTGCTGAGTGACTCCAGCCAGGTCTCTTAAGCAACCAAATTGGCCCAGTTTCTAGGGAGGGTACGGTCACATGGGGTAACCTCCTCGTGGCCACTATAATGTGGTTCGCTCTCGGTGGGGCGCATGGTGAGTTGTTCGTGTATGCCGCACTATGTCTCCACGGTAACGCGCTCAACAAGCCACATGATAAGATGCGCAGGTTGACAGTCTCAGACGCGGAGGCAACTGAGATTCGTCCTCTGCCACCCGGATTGAGGTGAGTCACTACGCCACCACGAGGACTTAAGAGCGCATTGGGAATTGGGCATTCCAAATTGGGGAGAAAAAGGGGAGAAAAAAAAAAGAACCCCTGATCTAAACAATTAGACTAAAAGGTTCTCTAGAATTATTTACAGTATTTTGAAATGCCCACGATAACAATACAGTGCACTTTAATTACATGATATACCGTATTTACACGATATACTGTCACATGCCTTATTGTGACATTATTTTCACAATAAGCAAATTTTACCACCTGATTCTCATTACTTAGCACAATAATAATAGTAATAATAATAATAATAATAATAATAGTATGTACATTTTAGCCAAGCAGTTATACATCATGGTAGCATGTTGTTTTGCTGCCTTTAATATTTATTTATTTATTTTTTTTACTGTTTTAATTTGAAAAAATGAAGAACAGTGTTTTTACTGTAGTACAGGAAAAAAAAAAAAAGACTGTATTACAGTAATGAGAATCATTATTAAAAAAATTATGTGGAAACCAATAGCAGATGCGCTGCAGTCCTGAAAATAAAATTCAAAGACTACATTTTCTTTACAGTTTTGGGTAATTTACTCTAAAAAAAAAAAAAAAAAAAAGTTATGAATTACTAACTACTAATTACATATTCTACAGTGTAAATTAGATTACTGTACTAATTACTCTGTCTAAAAAGTAATTGCATTACTTATTACTAATTAACTTCTAAAACCCTTATCAACTTTGACCAGATGAAAAATATATGGAGAGACATGAAATTGTTCTTTTAATTCTGTCAAATAAATCTCATAAAATCAAATAAATTATTCATGAACTGGCCAAAGAATTTAAGGGGGCTGCATTAAATTAGAAAACATACATTTTAACATTAGACATAACATTTTAAATTCACTATTGTTTTATATAGAATTTTTCTATAGTCTATACAGTATTTAACACAATTACATCAGAATTAACTGAAATTAAATAACTGAAAAAATTAAGAGTAATCCCTTTATTCATTTATTTTCAATGAAAAGTCATTTAATTACAGTAATTAATTACTTAGTAATGCATTACACCCAACACTGATTCTTTATGCAAAATATGATTTCTTAATTTTGTTTTTCTTTTGATGAAATGTGACCTGGTCATTTCTTGACAAGTTCCGTAAGATTCATCCAGAAACAGGCACATTTTAAAAGAAAAAGGTTTATGTGCCAAAAAAGGGTGCAGTTTGTACCTTAATGTTGACTTTGGACTGAGACATCTGTGTGGTGCTCTGCCTCTGGAAAAGGCTAGAGGAGGTTGTGTCTCTTCCCTTCAGCAACACCACAAACTCTCCCTCTGGTACTTCTTTCACAGTAACTAGGAAATCTCCATTACCCATTTTCTCTATTGTTCCATTAGACTCTCTGAGCCTTGACACGTCTACGAGAGCAACCTCCTGCACCTCCAGAACCTCTGGACCTTTCTCTCCAGTCAGCATTAGCAACAGCTTAGCTGGTAATCCTAAATAAAGAACAAAGAATCAACTGACCAACTCTATCTATACATACAGTTCAAAACTATGTTGTGAGAAACATAATTTACGTATGCGGACACAGACACAAGCACTTGGCCAACGCATTGCTAAGGCCTGGACTGGTTAAACTTAATCTTGTGTTAATGTAGTTATACCTCAATACTCAAGGGAGTGATAGAGTTATCTTAAAAAGTTTGTGCCATAAAACTAGTTGTGTTGTGATTCAGGTAAGTTGCAATACATATATTGACTGTACTGACAATATTCTTTTCAAACTGTTGCTCCACCATGACAGTGGTTGACTCGAATGAGAAAACTCACTGTAAAAGCAGACAGTTCACACTAATGTCCGCTATAGCACCCCTTGTGGCAGTGTTGAGAATGCAGTGCATACTTGCATCGTCATGAATTGCGTCTGAAACATTTCAGAACGCAACTATGCATGAAATCAAGCTTACATATAGTAGCTGGCGTCTGCGTTTGTGTATTTTCATAGAGTATGTTTCTGACTTTATTTAAGAATTATTTAATAGTTAAACATGACAAGGTTTCAAACCTGCTGGTGGACGTCCATCAATGACAGCATATCCAGGATGTGGTCCTTTGAATTCCTCTACAAAGTCATAGATGAATGTAATCGCACTCTGACCTGAAAAACACATGGTAAATCAATCACAAAAGTAACAAAACCTCTTCTTTTTTTTTTTTTTTTTTTTTTTGGCTTTCTTTCCTGTCTACATTGGAGAGGCACAAAAGAGTATGAATACAAGCAAAACACACCACAGAATGCCACAACTTTTGTTTTTAATCAGTACTCCACATCAACATTCGCAGAAGCTACACCCATGATTGCTGGCTCATGTGTGGATTGCAAAGCTCCCAAACTTCCATATGCTGATTTAGTTCCGTTTGGGCAGGGTTATCTTTTTAAAATATCATGTAAACGATTTGGTGATTGAAATCGTTCCGGTTAGATTTTTGCAAAGTCGGACAAACAGACCTAGATAATGCGATTGTAGCTTGGCTTCATCTAGCATGTAAACATGTTAATCGGACCATAAATAGGCTAGGCATTGTGCACGTGCTCCAAAAGAGACAGGTGATGTGTGACATGGACAGACGAAAAACAAGGAACTGCAAACAGTTTTACTTTATTCGAAGCCACAAACAGATTAGTGTACGATCTAAGTACATCAATCCGAGCTATTAAATTGAAAAAAACAGCTAATGGAAAGAATGGCAACAATCCAGTCATTTGCCTACCCATGGAGATTTGGAAGAGCTTCACTTTCTCAGCTAATGTCCTTCCTTCAAATATAGTGACACATATACTTGAACAGCCTAACTGCATTATAACTCGATTTTAACTGCACTTATGAACGTACAAAATGCATGAAATTACCAAGTGTAAACAACCCCCATAGCTTGGTTTTAGATTGGTTTATCAAATCAGTACATATTGGCTCACCAATTACTTTTATGGTGTAGGACCCTGTTGACTTCATGTCAATATTCCACAGGCCCATGTCAGTTCCGGTCAGTTGGATTCGTTGCAGGTTTCCCACTTTCTGAATTATTCCCAGAGGTCCACTGGCAACCGTGTTAGCTTGAGACACACCTGTAAGCAAGCACTTTATATCAGTCAATATTTAAGTAGAGGAATTGTTACTTTGATGTTTTGCTTTGAGGTCATGCACATAATAACTGTCTGAATAAATATGTATATAATACAAATACAATCAGTTCACATTTGTCCATACTAAACTGGCCTCTGATTTTACCTGTGGGGCTGTAAAGGGTGAATATGAGGTCAGTCCCTGTGATGTAGATGGTAGTGTTAGACATAGACTCATCCAGCAGGAAGGGAAAACTCTCTACACGTCCTGGATTCCTGGAACACTGCAAAATTGTTACCTGACAGAAGAAGAAAGCATGCATACATTCATGAAAAGTAGAGATTTGTGCATTTCAAAACTTAAGTTTTTCTTAAAGGTGCATTCAGTAATTGTTTCCTCATTAAAGTAAAGTTTTACACCTAAAGAAATGTATAGTACTTTTAAGAAATATGTTTAAAATCATGTAAATCACATGAAGACTCAAGTCATATCAGTAGCCTAATACTGTAAATATATATTTTATATGGTGCTGGGCTGCTTCATGTGGGCCGCCATGTTGAGATCACATGACCAGTCAACTACTACTCAATAATTCCCTTCTTATCCGACACTTCTGCTCAAATTAATCATGACTGACTGCTAACAGCAAATTTCTACAGTGGCATTGGTACAGTAAAGGATTCCTGCATGATGCTGCGTCCATCCCACTAGGTGTCAGTATAAGTCCAAGACAACTGCCATTGCAGCCAGGCGGAAAAATGTACTGAGTGCACCTGTTACATGTTGGTCAATATGCACAGGATAATAGTTTTGTTTGTGAGGCTTTTACAATTTCATACTGAGTATGAGACATCATACCAAGGCAGAAGTAGAGGTGTCAACAATGATGTCAGTGGCTTGAGAGAGGTGGGACTTTGAGACTTCAATGGCTTGACCCCCAGAGGCCAAGGCCATGTCATAATATATCTGAAACTGTGAGCGTGGCAACTCCCTTTTCTTCCTCATTGCTGATGTCATTAAGAAAGACACCTGAAAAAAGAGAGCGTACGATGGAAAAGTGGAAATGGATGGGGACATAAAGTTTGATGGCCAAGATGGTATGATCAACAAGCAGCATACTTCAGTAAGGACTGTACTGTTCATGGATTTCACCGTGTTGAGAATTTTGATTTTTTTTTTTTTTTAAACAATGTTTTTACCGTTGACTTGGTGCTGCGGATAAGGGCGGTGATGGTTTTCTCTAGGAACGTATCCTTAGCTGGGGCATCTGTGAACACGTATATTTGCGAGGAGGATGGAGCACCTGTCAGAGCCAACTGTGAGAGAGACAGAAATTCAGAAAGGAGGAGAGAAAGAGAAAGATTGGGTACACTGGACAAATGTACTCTTGTAGTGTAGTCATCTGTTGCGTGTTCATGAGCGCTATGAGAGAAGTTCTTTCACAGTGGTTCGCATGCAAAAACAACTCGGGTTCTTATGTTAATGCGTGCACCTGTGAACAAACTTTTTTCATAGCGCTCATGAACATGCAACAGACGCAAAAATATCTACTGAAAAGTGACATACATTTTGGCCTATTTTTCACCAAAACATATCATATGACTTCAAAAGACTTGGAATATGATGCACGCGCCACATGGAGCCGCCTTTTATGATACTTTTGGGTCCTTTTTTGTTTTAAAGTGAGGAACTAACCACTGCACATTAAAACATCTGCTTTTGTGTTCCACATAAGACAGAATATCATATGGGTTTGGAACAACTTGAGTCCCAAACAACACAGTACCTGAATTGCTGACAGGCACATTTCTGGGATGTCCCCACCCCCTGTAGCGCTGAGCTTGGAGATCTCAGACTTCATCACATCTGGGTCTGTGGTCCTTATTAGGGGTCCAAAATCTACAAATTTATATAGATTAAATATATATGTAATTCTATTTGGGCTATGTCTGATTACTTTTTGTTTTATTGCAACTAATAAGACAAAAAGTATGTTTCAGGAAATGTTTTTGGACTCACCTGGATCGTTAAACGGCACCAAAATATATTCAGATGGTTCATCTTGAGTTCCTTTCTTACTGTCGATGATGTTGTAAGTGACTCTTTTGGCCTCTGCAATGTCTTGTGACATACTGCCTGTAGTGTCAATGACAAAGACCAGCACTGCAGATCGTGCGATACCCATCAGCCTGACAGAAAGAGAAAGAGAGGGAGAAATATGTTGATTAATGGTTCGTTTTAAATGCAACAATTTCAACACATTAAGACATTTACATTACATTTAGACACTTTTAGTGGCTTACAAATGAGAAAGAACACAAAGAGAGCAAGTTGCTCTGTTGTGTGTCCTCACAAACATACAGTACGAAACTTTCAAACTTTTTGACAGTTTGCGTATGTTGCAAAAATAATTTGCTTACTATTTATTTCTTGCTTACCACTAAAGAATACAGTATATAAACATTTTTAAAACAAGATACATTTACTTGTGAAGCAAAATGACTAAGATATTACATCATGTTTTCAGACAATTAGACAATTTAGTGAGGTTTATAACAAAAAATAATTCCAATGGGGGACCCAATAAATCAAAAAATAATCAAATTAAAAATAAATACTTAATTTAAAGGGTACACAATTATTATTATTATTATTTATTTTTTTAAGAATAAATTGCAAAAAAATTGGTTACATTTCTCTAAAAACAAAACTTAATATCTTGGTCATTTTGCTTCTCAAGTAAATGTATCGTATTTTAAGGATGTTTAGATATTTTTACTGAAAAACCAGGCAAAATACTGATTAAGAATTTTTTTTTTTTTTTTTTTTTTTTGCAGTATAGAGGTTTACAAGTAATCGACTCCCTTACCGAAGGTAGTCCTTGTTTCCTATGGCACCACGGATATCTTCTAGCAGGTCCAGGGTGGCCTCAGATGCCAGGTTTGCAGCAGTATTGTGTAGATGAGCATTATAGGGAAGGCGCTCATCTTTATTGATCCCACCACGAGGATTCTGGCTACTGCTGAGATCAGTATCCCCACCATGGCTACATTTACCTTTGCCAGAGAGATGTAATGATAGTATAACATCGGTATTATTCAAGAACAGAATGCTGTGTGTGGACTATTGGTGTAAATCTATGTATTGTTTCCTCACCCTGAGGTTTGTCAGAAGAGAACAAGCCCATGTATCCCGAAGTGAGATACCTCCCGTTCAGAATGGCAGGCAGAAGCGGGTTTGGACATTTGCCACTGGCACAGTCACTGCATGTTGGCATTGTAACATCTGCATGCAAACACATATGCATATATATACATCAGGGTTATTATCAATTAAGAATTGAAATGAGAACGACTTTGAAATTAAAATTCAATTCCTGAATTTGAATTACATTTGAACTGAGGTACTGTTGCAATCAGTATGTATAATTTTAATTCAAATTGAATTTATGGAAGTCGAATAAATGTCTTGATGGGAAAGCAAGAATGAGAGGCAATCGAAAGGATCTGATGTTCAGCTGTGGAGGGTGGCAGGGAGATGTCCCTGACCACTGCCCCACCACCAGGAGATGTTCCGGGATTAAAGGGGCGAAACATCCGTGATAGGTGGCTCTCAGCTGATGACCCCGTTGCTGGACAACTGAAGGCACCGGCAGAGGTGCGGCAGGCAGTAATGCCCAAGTTTAGACATTTACCTGTGTATCTGATAAATCATGGTAGAATAGTGCTTCATTTCCCAGAATACTCTGATTTACCACAAATTGCGATGTCAACATTTACGTTTATAAAGATGGTTGAAAACAGCATGTGTTGGACATTTTGTGCAGCTGTATTTTTTGATGGCCGTGTTAATTGTTTGAAAGTACTGAACTTAGTTAAAATATGTCCAATCAGTTTAGAAAAAAAAAATATATATATATATATATATACACTAAATATCCAGTAAATTGGCATTAAAAATAAACAAATTTAACATCATTTTAAAATGAATTAATTCTATTTTGTCACAAAACCTTTGTATGATGGTTTTGAATTTCTATAAATTCAGTAAACTACTGTCATTTGTGTCATTCCAATACAAATTCTAATTTAACTTCTTTTGGGGCGTGACTAATTTATTTCAATGTAATCTCATACAGTATGATATTTACTCTCTGGTGTCACCTGTTCACTATTATTCATCTTATCAGTGATGAACCATTTGTTCTCTTATCTTTAGTTATCATCTTAAAGATTGATTTTAGATTGAGCTATTACACTTGAACACATTAACAATAAAAGCCTACAGAATGGCGTAATCTTATTTTTTCCCCGCATTTGACTGTCTCGTAAATCACACCCACGCCTGTCTGTACCTGCAATGTTCTCAATGGTGAGATCTGGTCTGATGAGGATGGCATATGGACTTTTGTTACCTAGTTCAACCCAGTTACTGTGGCTATAAAAATCCTGAAAAAAATAAAAATAAAAAATAAAAAAAATAATGAATGCTTATTTAGATCTTGTTACATGTTAAGCACTAATTTTACCAAATTATTTTACACCTTGCTTCATCTAGTTCAATGGAATCATTTTTAATGGAATAGTTCACCCAAAAAAAAAAAACTATAATTTACTCATTATGCTGTTATTTTTTCCATGGAACACAAAGCAGAAATTTAGAAGAATCTTTATGCAGTTTTTATTTTTTTATATACAACAGTTCATGGTGACCACGTCTGTTAAGGCTCTTAAAGAACAAAAAAAGTCCATATGATTTCTGCACTATATACTGTGAGGGAGGCAAAAGGTAGAATCCAAATGCAGGAAGTTTAATAAACTCCAAAACACAAGGCAGAGACATAGTCGATGAAGCAGGCAAAGTAGTAGTGACAGGTTATCAGTCCAACCAGGCAAACAAAGAAAATCAAGCAATGGAAACAGTTGGTAAGGCAGTGAAATAACCAGAAATACTTCGGAAAGCATCTATGGAAAGGCATGGCTATTTATACAGCAAAAACAGGAAGTAAATGCAGAAGAAACAGTTCATGGCTAGTATTCGGGAGAGGGCTCCCTCTGGCGGTCAGCTGAATGAATACCAGCCTCATTCGTTACAAACCCCCCCCACCCCACGAACAATTCCTGGTGTTCTCCTTCTGGGTCATCCCCTTGGTCGTGGTGCAGGACGATTCGGGTGCCCTTGGTGGAAGTCATGGTTCAAGGATGGATCCAGTATGTCTTTGGCAGCTACCCATGATCTCTCCTCCAGACCGTAGCCTTCCCAGTCTACCAGGTACTGCATCTGGCCCCCCTCGACGACGAGAGTCCGTGATTTCCTTAACCATGTATGCAGGTGATCCGTTGATCTCCAATGGAGGAGGCTCTGGATCCGTGGTTCCGGGGTCAGATGCCGGGTGGACTGGTTTCAGCGAGGACACATGAAAGGAGGGAGAGATGCCTTAGTTAGTAGGAAGCTCCAATCGGTATGTTACAGGATTGATCTGTCTAATAATTCTGAACAGACCAACATACCTGGGGCTGAGCTTCCTGCAGGGTAGCCACAACTTGAGGTCCCATTGTGGATAACCAGACCCTCTGAACAGGCTAGTAGTTGAGGTGGGGATGCCTCTGATCAGCTTGGATCCGTTGGGATGTACGCGCTGTCCCACACCTACTCGCTACGCCTGATCCAATCATCTACCGCTGGCACCGTAGAGGGTTCACCTGACCAAGGGAACATTGGAGGTTGGTAGCCCAGCACACACTGGAAGGGAGTGAGTCCAGTAGAGGAGTGAGTGAGGGAGTTCTGGGCATATTCCACCCATGGGAGGAAGTCGCTCCACTTCTGCTGCTCACGACTGCAGTACGATCTGAGATATCTGCCTATCTCTTGGTTCAGCCTCTCCACCTGTCCATTTGCTTGAGGATGATATCCAGACGTGAGGCTGACATTGATGTCTAGCTGCTTGCAGAAGGCCTGCCAGACTCTGGAGGTGAACTGGGGTCCCCAATCAGACACATTGTCTTCTGGCAGGCCATAGATCCTGAAAACTTGGTGGAAAAGTGTTAGCGGTCTCCATGGCAGTGGGTAGACCTTTCGTGGGGATTAATCTACATGACTTTGAGAAACGATCAGTGATAACAAATATGGTGGTATACCCATTGGAGTTTGGCAGATCAGTGAAGAAGTCAATGGACAGGTGGGACCAGGGTCTGAGGGATAGGCAGTGGTTGTAGAAGGCCAGCTGGCAGTTCTCTGGGGGTTTTTGACTGTGCACAAACTTGATATGCCTTAACATATGCAGTGTCATCGAGTGAAGGCCACCAGAATTAGTTACGTACCAAGCTTATAGTCCTTTGGATGCCAGGGTGTCCAGTGCTAATGGATCCATACCTCCCTTGTATCGTTCTTTGGCGTAGAGTGCGTGGTACATACTATTTTGTTGGGGGGCTTTCTGGTGGTGCAGGGTCTGTCTGTTGGGCTCTTTGGATTTCTTCCATGATGTCCCAGCTTATGGGTTCGATGAAGGAAGGTGGTAATATGGACTCATTTTGAGGTTTGTTGTGAGGAGGATCGTGATGACGGGAAAGAGTATCAGCTTTGCTGTTCTTACTGCCAGGGCGGTAAGTGACTGTGAATTGGAACCTTGTAAAGAGTGACCATCGGGCTTGTTGTGGGTCGAGTCGATTTGCTCCCTTGAGGTATTCAAGGTTTTTATGGTCAATGATTACTTGAAATGGATGGACAGAACCTTCAAGCCAGTAGCGCCACTCTAACGCAGATTTCATGGAGTGTAACTCTTTGTTTCCAACATCATAGTTCCTTTCAGCAGAGTTCAGTTTGCGTGAGAAGGCACAAGGATAACTTTTTCCAGGGTTACGGTGGCGTTGAGAGAGAACCGCCCCGATGCCACAGTCTGATGCATCAACTTCCACTATAAACGGTTGGTTAGGATCGGGGTGCTTGAAAATGGGGACAGTCGTGAAACTTGTCTTAAGGGCTTCGAAGGCCTTTTGAGCAGAGTTACTCCATGTTAATTTGGATAGTTTGCCTTTAAGCAGTGATGTCAAAAGGGCAGAGATGAGACTGTAGTTGCGGATAAACCTTCCGTAAAAGTTCAAAGCCCAGAAAACATTGTAACTCTTTAACAGTATTGGGTCTTGGCCATTCTGTAACTGCCTGGATCTTGGAATTATCCATCTCAACACCTTTATGACTGATGATATACCCCAAGAATGTTGTTTGGGTTGTGGAAATCACATTTCTTTGCTTTCACATAGAGTTGGTGCTTCCGAAGGTGTGAGAGGACCATCTTGACATCTTTGAAATGTTGTGCTTTATCTTGGGAGTAAATGATTATGTCGTTGATGTAGGCTATGACACTTGTTGAGGAGGTCTCTGAAGATTTCATTAATGAATGATTGGAACACAGCTGGTGCGTTGGCCAGGCCATAAGGCATCACCTGGTACTCATAGTACCCCCTAGTGATGATGAATGCGGTTTTCCACTCATCATTTCCTCTAATACGAATGAGATTGTAAGCACTTCTCAAATCAAGCTTAGTGTAGATGCATGCTTCACATAGTTGTTCTAGCGCAGATGGAACAAGAGGGAGTGGGTACCTGTATTTGATTGTTACGGTGTTCAAACCTCGGTAATCAATACATGGACGAAGCCCTCCATCTTTTTTCTCAATGAAGAAAAAGCCTGCTGCAGCTGGTGAGGTGGAAGGACGAATGAAGCCTGAAGCTAGAGCCTCCTCGACGTATTTTTCCATGGCCATGGATTCAGGGCTTGATAACGGATAAGCTTTGCTCATGGGAGGTGCCATTTTGGGCAGTAACTCAATGGCGCAGTCCCATGGACAATGAGGGAGTAGCTGAGTTGCCTTGATTTTACAAAACTTAAGAAAATGCTAGTGGTCAAACATGGCATGGTTACTGTGACATGAAGACAATTTGAATGGCAGTAATCTGACCATTGTTTTAGCTCACCCCGGTTCCAGGAGATGATGGGATCGTGGACAGCCAGCCATGGAAGACCCAGGATGAGGATATGCTTGGGTGAGTTGATAACATAGATCTTGATTATTTCACACAGAAACAATTCGTAGTGTCACTGGAACAGTTTGTTGAGTGATGCCTGTGCCGATGGGTGCATTATCCACAGCAGTGATGTTTATGGTGGGTATACAAGGTACTGTTGGGATATGGAGTTCATGCACAAGATCTTGATTAATCAAATTTACAGCAGCCCCATTGGAGTCAACCAATGCAGAAACACATTTGAGTTTATCAAACGAGAGTTCAATGGGAAGAAAAAAAAAACTGGTGTATGGGAGATGAAATATTCTTGGTACTCACTTTTGCACTTGAGCTGTGATATTTCTTGCCTTTGTTAGGGCATGCAGAATTTTGATGACTCCTTTCACCACAGTAGTAACATAGTCCTCCATTATGATGACGATCGTGTTCTTCAATAGAAACTCTAACATAGGTGATCTGCATAGGTTCAGGGGCTTTGGGGCATGCCTGGACTTGACTATAGACTGATGGTTGTGACTTGGGGCTAGTCTTTGAACGTGGTGAATTACGCAGTGAATTATCAATCTTTACAGCCAACGAAATGAATTCTGTGGGAGTTGAATCCTCACCCTTGCATGCAAGTTCGGCCTGCAGATTGTGGTTCAGTCCCTCTCTGAAAACAGTCTTGAGAGCGATATCATTCTATCCACTTTGAGCCGCTAATGTCCTGAAGTGACTAGCGAAGTCAGCTGCAGGACGTGAACCCTGTCATAAATGAAGCAGCTGAACAGAAACATTTTTACCTCCCTCTGGGTATTCAAACACTCCATGGATCTGTGAAGCGAAGTAATCGAATGAAGTTTGGAGTTGCCGATCATTCTCTCAAATAGCAGAGGCCCAGTCTAAAGCTTTTCCGGTAAACAATGTCATCATAAATGCGCATTTCTTTAGATCCTGGCTGAATGACTCTGGTTGATTGGAGAAATATATTCTACATTGACATAGAAATCCCTTACATTTCTCTGCTGAGCCATCAAACTTATCAGGAAGAGCGAATGTTACCGGTGTAGCTTGAGTGGATGGAAGAGAGTGGATGTAGAGGGTGAGGCTCTCATTTGCAGCTCTTAGGGTGTTCAGTTGCTCTTGGTAACCTTTGAGAAGTTTGCTCTGGTAAGCGAAGGCAGCCTGGAGCTGGGAAACTTACGCTGGATTCATCAGTGGCGAAGTATTCTGTGAAGGACTCGACATAGAGAAGGTAAAATCCAAATGCAGGAAGTTTAATAAACTCAGCAGACAAATCCAAAACACAAGTCAGAGACGTAGTCGATGAAGCAGGCAAAGTAGTAGGGACAAGTAATCAGTCCAACCAGGCAAACAAAGCAACAGTAATCCAACAATAGGCCATCCAATAAAACAGGCACAATTGTCATAACAAGAAGGCAATGAACAGGCAATGGAAAAACGCTCAGTAAGGCAGTGAAATAACTGGCAATACTTCACAAAGTATCTATGGAAAGGCATGGCTATTTATACAGTGCAAACAGGAAGTAAATGTAGAAGAAACAGTTCATGGCTAGTATTCGGGAGAGGGCTCCCTCTGGCGGTCGGCTGAATGGATACCAGCCTCATTCGTTACATATACACTCTATATAAGGTACGATTATCAGTAAAAATATAATACATTTTGGTATATTCTTCTCATAAAGCAATAATATGAGTTAAGAAGGCTTGGTATATAACACATAATTTGTACTGACCACTTTTATTGTGTTTTTTTTTTTTTTTTTTTTTTTTTGTCCTTTTGGAACTTATAAACGCTATAAACCGTTGTTGTATTTATGCAAATAACTAAACAAAGATTCTTCAAAATGTCTCCTTTTTCATTCCACAGAAAAAAAAGAACAGCAAATGGGTTTGCAACGACATCAGGGTGAGTAAATTAAAATAGATTAAGATAAAGAATTTTCATTTTTGGGTGAAATTGTTTTTATTTATTTTTGTATTTTTATTATGATATGTTTCATAAAAGTAAATGTTTTTTCTTCCCCACCTGCAGTGTGTGACACACTCGCCCCAGTGTCTCTCGGGCAGATTGAAGGTTGTTAGTGTGGACATTAGCTTTAATGGCTGCTGTCCCCCGAGTGATAAGGTTGCGTCCCTCGCCAAAGGCCTCGTTATTGAAGTGGTGTGGTGCACTGCCCATCAAGTCACGGTCCACATAGCTGTTCTGCATGTAGATCTGATTCAGAGCCGTACGAAACTTGGCACCTGAAACCTCACCCGTTGCCGTACCCAGGCAGGCATGTAGCAGCTCTTCTGCTGACGAACCCTGTGTGAAATTAAAAAAATGTAAGGAATACTGCCCAGCAACGGCAAAATGCAAGAGCAAATGTACTACACTTCGAGTTTTGTCAGAAATAAAGTCTCTTATGACTATGATCTCTTCTGTGACTGACAGGTTTGGCTGAACTATGCTCAGAGAAAACAAAGTGAGATTATTTTATAATCCACAGCTGGTCAATTAAAACAATTTTGAAACAATCATTGTCATAATTTCTCTTCATTTTGTGCACTAAATTCCAAGTTTTTATTGAATAATAACTTAACAGTTTGGTTCGTTCCTTCCACAAAGCTTTCGCATGACTTTCGTAATGGCTTGAACTACATGAGTCATATAGTCCACTTTTATCTTTTATCGTTCTGTTTTCTCGTTTTGAAGTTAGACAGCATCTTGTCACAATAGGCTTTCAAAAGAGCAGCATAAACAATCTCTAAAATGTCTCCTTTTGTGTTCCATTAAAGAAAAGAAAAAAGCATTTTGATTAGGAACGACATGACTGTGAGCAAATTATGACAGAATTCTCTCTTTATTTCTTGAATTTTTCTATTCCTTCAACTTAATGATTGCTATTTGAAGTCCAGCACTTGCTGCATTGAATATGTGTTCACATACAAACACACAAGATGTAAATATACACAAACATACTTACTGTTGGTTTGAATTCTCTTCCCTCATTTTCAGCCACTGCTTCACACACCTCATAGATCTTTGCCATTACAGCACTTCCAGTAATGGTCACATGAGTGTTTCCGTTACCCCCAACTGATAAGAATGCCTGAGCCCGGGACACCAGAAATGCCATCAGGGCCACAATGCTCACCTTCATGATCATCTGAATTAAGTGGACAAAATTCTATCTTAAGTAATGCATGGCTGAGTAGAGAACAACTCTACTACATAGTTAAATGGATAAAAACTCTGTCATCGTTTCCTCATGTTGTTCCAAACCCAGTCTTTAAATAATAATGTCTTAAGAAATTTAAAACTTAACACAGAACAAATATAAATAATCAAATATAATATCACATTTTATGTGAATGGATAAAAATGAGAAAATAAATGAATTCATGATTTTCCTTACCCTCTCAATTGCTCCTGTACTACTTCTAAAACTGAATCCTTGTTGGGTTCTGATTATATATACACATACACAATGTCATATCTCAGTGTTTCGGAAGCTGTCATGCAATAAGAACCCAGCAAATGATTAACCATGATGGGAGAATTACATTATTGAGAAAGGAGTGCCTTTAAGATAATGCAATTATATCACACACTTAAAAAATAAATGATTTTGAATCTTTTGTTTCACTGAGATTGAATACAGAACACAAAATGGATGTTCAATGCAAGACTGGAAATACAAAGTATTTTGTATCCACCAGAATAGTTTTAGCTAACTAGAACATATACCGCTAACTTGACCAAGGCTTACTCTGGATGAGATGACAGAAAGAACTAGTGATACAATATGCAAGCCTTTCTAGAAATACAGGAAGCGTGGTGTAACAAACCTTGATTTCTGCTGTGTCTTGAGTGTGTGAAATGAGTTGTAATTGGGGCAAAACCACATTTTGGCATAACAAATTTAAATGTAACCCCTTTTTTCATTATACCACAACTGTTTCTTACAGTGCATATACTGTACATAGTTTCTTACAACTTAAATCTTAAATTGTTTCCAACCTTTTTGCCAAGGGTAATAATTATCTAGATTAATGCATCTTTCAAGAAATGTGCTGTTTAATTTTAGTATCCCAAACAAAGAGCTCTTCATGATCTTTGGAACAAAAGTCACATTCCACAATATGACCACACCTTTTCCCACTTGTCCAGGTAAAAGAGTGTTTCCTCTGTGATGTTGGTGACCCTGTGTTCAGTGTTGGGGAGTAATGGAATACATGTAACAGGATTACATATTTAAAATACAAAATATAAGTAACTGTATTCCACTACAGTTACAATTTAAATCATTGGTAATTAGAATACAGTTACTTTCAAAAAGTATTTTGATTACTGAAGAGATTACTTTGCATTTTATTGTCATTTGTTTCATTTAATACTTAGTCCTTTCAGATGGAAAACATTTATACATATAAATGATGCAATCCAAAGTGCGCTTGAAACACTTTCTTATGACGTGTTACATTCAAACGAGCAGACAGAGAAGTAAGTTTGAAGTAAGTTTGGAGCAGAATAGAAATAAACCTTGTGTAAATTGTCAGCTTTATGCTAAGCTAAAATGCTATTTCTAGCCATTTTACATGCACGTTACCAGGCATGTTCATATTTTTTTATCAAGAAAATTTATGTTGGATCATAATTTCTTTTTTTCTAGTAAGACCTTTGATATTAGGGCAAAAATCGTATTCTTGATAATAATTTTTGTACTGTTTTCCTGTAAAAATATCTAAAAATCTTTAAAACAAGATCAATTTGATTTATCTTGTTTTAGAAACAGCACTGCATAAGATATTTAGGTTTTTCAGAGAATGTATTTTTAACATGTGTATTTTGTCTCACTGTCCTAGCAGAGTTTTTATAGTCAAAACAAGTAAAAAAAAATCTACCAGTGCTGAAGAAGTAATCCAAAGTATTTTGAATACGTTACTGACCTTGAGTAATCTAACTGAATATGTTAGAAATTACATTTTACAGCATGTATTCTGTAATCTGTAGTGGAATACATTTCAAAAGTAACCCTCCCAACCCTGCCTGTGTTATAGATTAAATGAGTTGTATACATTATCTTTTTGACAAAGTTTGGCTGCTGTCGAGTGGCTAATATTTTCTTGACACTTTACAAAAAGCAGTGAGGGAGTGGTAAATGTTCCTTTTCTATCCTTATGATAAACTAGTTTGACGCTTTAGATGCAGTACATGCTTTCTTATCCACAGCGACTTAGAGCAGCTTACACATTTTATAGTCTGCCAGGAGCAACACTGGTGTAAGTCCTTTGTTTCAATTCACATATGTTTTTGGAGACAGGGAAACAAAAATGAATAATAATTAAAAAAAAAAAGTGGTGGGACACATTATAAGTCTTATCAGCTTGGTCATGAATATTAATTAGGTGACATATACACAGATAACACACACACCCACACCAGTATAATGGTTGCTATGCATCAATAAATTGCTTTCACCAGAATACAGTATATATATATATATTGTGTGTGTGTGTGTGTGTGTGTGTGTGTGTGTGTGTGTGTGTGTGTATATATATATATATACACACACACACACACACACACACACACACACACAAATTTACATAAAAAATAACATAAAATAGAGACTCTAAATTCCTTTTGCTTGTCTCTCTACAAATCAAAGATAGCATGAGTGCCAGCAAGTTACAGCAGCTGTCATGTTGCTTCTTCATAACATTGCACAGTTACTGAGATTCTGACACACTAAGAAGTTGCAAATCACCTCTGGTTATTATATTGTCAACACATTTCCATCCATGCATTTGCTTTTTTTCTGTGCCGCGTTGTCCTGGAGTCACTCTATGCAATACAATACAATCCAAAGCTGTCATGTATGCGAGAGGAATATACAGTAATTATGAATAGCAAAGACGAACAAAGAACACATTCACACCTACTCTTTTCTACTCTTCTTTGCTGTCTCTCTCAGTCACACCCTGCCTCACGAAAAAAAAAGTACAGTACTAAATGACGTATGAGAAACAGGAATGATGAAAAACACCTGAAAGGCGGACAAGGGGACAAGGAAGAGACGAAGAAATGTTCACAAAAGGAAGTGAGTGTCCAAAAGAGCAACCAGAGAAGATGCTCTGCGAAGAAGGTATCACAGTAAACAAACTTCACAAAAGGTATGTTCCAAGTCTGTCAAGGTTTACTAAGGTGCTAATTTAAATGTTACTTTTAAATTCTGGCAGTATGAAAGCCAAAAAAATTCAACCTGAAAAACTTGTTTAAGAGACTCTTACAGTCCTTTTAGATATAAAAAAATAAAATAAAAAAAAGAGTCTTGACTCTTGATGAATTCTTGAGATTAAGAATCTTGAAATATCAAAAGCATTATAAAGGCATTTTAAAATTAGCTCTTGCATGTGATATTGTTATGGAATGGTGCAGAAATGTTTTTATATAATATAATTGTATATCTTTGGGAACTGCCAAAATGATATGCTACTTCAGAGATATTAATGAATTTTCATTTTATTTAGAAAAAATAAATGAAAACCTATATATTAAAATGGTTAGAAAGTTTGTAAGTAAGGCTTTCGTTTAGGCTTTTTTATTTATTTATTTATTTTATACACAGTTTTGACATATACAAAGGAGCAAAAAGTGGTAATATAATATTAAAAAGTATGTATCTGTATGTAAGTATGTACAAAATAGTGTGCTTCTATATCCTACACTGCCTGGCAAGGAAAAAAAAAAAGTCGCCGTTGGATTTAAATAAGCAAATATTTAAGAGCCTATGATTGGCTCATTATTTGAGTGATTAATATGTTTCAGCTGGCAACAGTTCTTTTAACCCTAACTGATATATACATCATGATGGCGCCGCGGATGGCCGCCTCGGTGTGGAGTGCTCCTATTGTTTTGTTGTTTTTGTTTGTTTGTCCTGTGTTTAGGAATCTTTTTCCAGTCAGTTTTACCAGAGACGAACTGCTGAACATTCGACAGCTTATACCAGACAGTCTTTTCACGGTTTTTGAATATTCAGACGTTTTGCTAGACATTTTAGTTGGAGGCGCGGCTTTGTTGTTCAGGAGGCGCAGGCGAGGAAGACGAGCCATTGCGCTGGTCAAACTCTGTCGGCGGGGCTTATGAACAATGCTGCTGAGCATTCATCTTGCGAATCTCCGCTCTCTTCCTAACAAAACGGACAAACTACATCTCCTCACCTGCACAAACAAGGACTTTTCAAACTCTGCTGCCTTGTGCTTCACAGAAACCTGGCTGAGTGAAACCATTCCAGACAACGCATTACATCTGCCAGGCTTCCAGCTGTTCAGAGCGGATCGCATCGCGGAGTTTACGGGGAAAATGAGAGGCGGTGGAACATGCTTTTACATCAATGAATGTTGGTGTACAGATGTAACAGTGTTAAAGAGGATGTGCTGTCCTATTTTGGAAGCGCTCTTTATTAACTGTAAGCCTTTCTACTCGCCGCTGGAGTTTTCCTCGTTTATTCTGGTGAGTGTGTATATCGTGCCAAACGCGTGTGTGAACACAGCGCTGCAACAGCTGGCTGATCAAATCACAGACACGGAACAACAATACCCGGACTCAGTTAATATTAATCTTGGGGATTTTAACAAAACAAATCTCACATGTGAACTAACCAAATACAAACAGCACATTACATGCCCCACCAGTGACAGGAACATACTGGATCATTGCTACACAACAATAAAGGATGCATATCTCTCTGTCACTAGAGCAGTTTTGGGACTCTCTGATCACTGTCTGGTTCATCTTCTTCCAACCTACAGGCAGAAATTAAAATCAACCAAGCCAGTAGTAAGGACTGTAAAGAGATGGACCAATGAAGCACAGTGGGAACTACAAGCCTGCTTTGACTGCACGGATTGGAGTGTTTTTGAGGCTGCAGTCACAGACCTGGACGAGCTTACAGATACTGTTACATCATATATCAGTTTCTGTGAGGATATGTCCATTCCTACTAGGACTTATTTAAAGTTCAACAACGACAAACCGTGGTTTACAGCAGAGCTCAGGCAGCTTCATCAGGCCAAAGAGGATGCTTACAGGGGTGGGGATAAAGTCTTGTACAATCAGGCCAGGAACACACTGAACAAGAAAATCAGAGTGGCTAAAAGAAGATATTCTGAGAAGCTGAAAAACAAGTTTTCAACTAACGAACCTGCATCAGTGTGGAGTGGCATGAAACAACTCACAAATTACAGGACTCCTACCTCCAACCCTGTGGTGGACCAACAACTGGCTAACGACCTGAATGTGTTCTAATGCAGATTTAAAAGGCCCAATCTCACACCCCACACCCACTCTGACCTTCACTTCACACAAACACCAACACCTCCTGCAACCCTTATTCTCCCCCCTCCTACTACTCAACCTGCACTTAAGATCTGTGAAGATGATGTGAGCCGCGTCTTTCAGAAACAAAAGACGAGGAAAGCTTCAGGCCCAGATGGCGTCTCACCAGCGTGTCTTCGATCCTGTGCTAACCAGCTGGCCCCCATCTTCACACAGATCTTCAATAGATCACTGGAGCAGTGTGAAGTTCCATGCTGCTTCAAACGCTCAATCATTATTCCTGTCCCAAAGAAACCAAATATCACAGGATTTAATGACTACAGACCTGTCACCCTGACGTCTGTGGTCATGAAATAATTTGAGAGACTGGTGTTGGCCCACCTGAAGAACATCACTGGACCCTTTCTAGATCCCCTTCAATTTGCTTATCGAGCAAACAGGTCTGTGGATGATGCAGACAACATGGGATTGCATCATATCCTGCAACATCAGGACAGACCAGGGACATATGTAAGGATCCTTTTTGTGGACTTCAGTTCAGCTTTCAACACCATCATCCCAGCTATACTCCAGAATAAATTACACCAACCCTCTGTTCCCATGTCTATCCGTCAGTGGATTACCAGCTTTCTGACGGACAGGCAGCAGCTTGTGAGACAGGGGAAACTCACTTCCAGCACCTGTACAATCAGCACTGGTGCCCCCCAGGGATGTGTGCTCTCCCCACTACTCTTCTCCCTCTACACTAATGACTGCATTGCCAAGGACCCCTCTGTCAAGCTCCTGAAGTTTGCAGACGACACCACTCATCCGAGA